>NC_084615.1:1573676-1733676 GCF_033978795.1 Nerophis ophidion | reverse complement strand
AGCAGCGAGAGTCCCGTT
The DNA here is from genome assembly GCF_033978795.1 of Nerophis ophidion. Lineage (NCBI taxonomy): Eukaryota > Metazoa > Chordata > Actinopteri > Syngnathiformes > Syngnathidae > Nerophis > Nerophis ophidion. Next base: position 1,733,658 of record NC_084615.1, on the reverse strand, counting down.
CACAGTGGAGCCAGCAGGAAACCATCCCAAGCGGAGGCAGATCAGCAGTGCAGGGATGTCCCCAGCCGATACACAGGCGAGCAGTACATGGCCACCGGATCGGACCGGACCCCCTCCACAAGGGAGAGTGGGACATAGGAGAAAAAGAAAAGAAACGGCAGATCAACTGGTCTAAAAAGGGAGTCTATTTAAAGGCTAGAGTATACAAATGAGTTTTAAGGTGAGACTTAAATGCTTCTACTGAAGTGGCATCTCGAACTTTTACCGGGAGGGCATTCCAGAGTACTGGAGCCCGAAATGAAAACGCTCTATAGCCCGCAGACTTTTTTTGGGCTTTGGGAATCACTAATAAGCCGGAGTCCTTTGAACGCAGATTTGTTGCCGGGATATATGGTACAATACAATCGGCAAGATAGGATGGAGCTAGACCGTGTAGTATTTTATACGTAAGTAGTAAAACCTTAAAGTCACATCTTAAGTGCACAGGAAGCCAGTGCAGGTGAGCCAGTATAGGTATATATGTATGTATATATGTATATAAAGGTATATACAGTATAGGTATATATGTATATAAAGGTATATACAGTATAGGTATATATGTATGTATATATGTATATAAAGGTATATACAGTATAGGTATATATGTATGTATATATGTATATAAAGGTATATACAGTATAGGTATATATGTATGTATATATGTATATAAAGGTATATACAGTATAGGTATATATGTATGTATATATGTATATAAAGGTATATACAGTACAGGCGTAATGTGATCAAACTTTCTTGTTCTTGTCAAAAGTCTAGCAGCCGCATTTTGTACCAACTGTAATCTTTTAATGCTAGACATGGGGAGACCCGAAAATAATACGTTACAGTAATCGAGACGAGACGTAACAAACGCATGGATAATGATCTCGGCGTCTTTAGTGGACAAAATGAAGCAAATTTTAGCGATATTACGGAGATGAAAGAAGGCCGTTTTAGTAACGTTTTTAATGTGTGCCTCAAAGGAGAGAGTTGGGTGGAAGATAATACCCAGATTCTTTACCTTGTCGCCTTGTTTAATTGTTTGGTTGTCAAATGTTAGAGTTGTATTATTAAATAGAGGTCGGTGTCTAGCAGGACCGATAATCAGCATTTCCGTTTTTTTGGCGTTGAGTTGCAAAAAGTTAGCGGACATCCATTGTTTAATTTCATTAAGACACGCCTCCAGCTGACTACAATCTGGCGTGTTGGTCAGCTTTAGGGGCATGTAGAGTTGGGTGTCATCAGCATAACAGTGAAAGCTAACACCGTATTTGCGTATGATGTCACCTAGCGGCAGCATGTAGATGCTGAAGAGTGCAGGGCCAAGGACCGAACCCTGGGGAACTCCACACGTTACCTTAACGTAGTCCGAGGTCACATTGTTATGGGAGACACACTGCATCCTATCAGTTAGATAAGAGTTAAACCAAGACAGGGCTAAGTCTGACATACCAATTTGTGTTTTGATACGTTCTAATAAAATATTATGATCGACGGTATCAAAAGCAGCGCTAAGATCGAGGAGCAGCAACATAGATGACGCATCAGAATCCATCGTTAGCAATATATCATTAGTCATTTTTGCGAGGGCTGTCGCCGTGGAGTGATTTGCCCTGAAACCGGATTGAAAGGTTTCACATAGATTGTTAGACGCTAAGTGTTCATTTAACTGCTCCGCAACAATTTTTTCGAGGATTTTTGAAATAGAGGAAAAAAATCCTTCTTACCATTAATGCGACTTCTTGAACAGGTGCGGTAGAAACCTGATGAATTGATTAAAATGCACGAGAATGTTTTATATTTTGAATGTTATTTTTGACAATGTGATTACCAGTGGAATTATTCATTACTTACCGTGTTAAGCAATGTCAACTAAGATTTATCCGAGAGCCAGATGCAGTCATCAAAAGAGCCACATCTGGCTCTAGAGCCATAGGTTCCCTACCCCTGCTCTAACCACTAGGCCACTGAGTAATACATAAATATTAAGAGTTATACTACTGTTGTTCCGATACCAATTTGTTGGTACCGGTACTAAAATATTTTGGTACTTTTCAAAATAAAGTGGACCACAAAAAATGTATTTATTGGATTTATTTTAACAAAAAATCTTACGGTACATTAAATGTATCTTTCTTATTGCATGTTAAATAGTGAACATACAAGACAACTTGTCTTTTATTAATAAGTAAACAACTAATTAGTCTGCTGACATATGCTGTAACATATTGTGTCATTTATCATTCTATTGTCAATATTATTAAGGACAAGTGGTAGAAAATTAATGATTAATCTACTTGTTCATTTCCTGTTAACATCTGCTTACTTTCTCTTTTAACATGTTTTATCTAGACTTCTGTTAAAATGTAATAATCACTGATTAATGTTAAAGTACCAATGATTGTCACACACACACACTACGTGTGGCGAAATTATTCTCTCTGCATTTGACCAATAACCCTTAATCACCCCTTGGGAGGTGAGGGGAGCAGTGGGCGCAGGTTTTGTGAGGCAAAAAAGTATCGATGTGATCATAGTAGTATTGCTACTAGTGAAAAAGCTAAGCATACAGCATGCATATCTATTAAAAACTGTTACTGACTAGTGCAGTGATACAATTGTGAATTTCTTTCCCCAAATAAAAAGGCTAAACAATTATGAACATTTCCCTTTTATATCTAATCTTTTACCAAAACAGATTATTAATGAACATTTATTTGGGACGCAATGTTAGTTGTATAAGTTACACAAAAAGAAGAGGAAATGCAGTGATTAAGAAGTTACCAAAACGTGACAAATACTGTCTGATCCATTTTAATGTAATACATAATCATTTGATTTAAGTTATTGAAAATGATGTCAGTCATCTTGAAAGTATTTCAGGTGCTTGAATCCGACTTTGGCAAAGGTGTATGGACATTGAACACGTTTTTGTCCGGTTGCAACATGGTCAAGAAGACCCTGCCCTTCGAAAAGGATGTTAGTTATTTTTACAAAACGAGCTTACAACCTGTCTCGTGCTGTAGGAGTCCACTTAAGTGCAAATGTGTGCCTGCCGCCTGATGGTCTGAATGCTATTGCGGTGCCCGGCCTGTAATTACAGCTGCAAAATGATTGTCACTTGTTATTTTTCACTCATCAGTAACACTGCTCTCCATTGTGATTCTCCAGGGAATGGTGAAGGCCATTATTGACTGAACACATTATGCATTCTGTGAAACATTTGCATTATGTACTTAAAATAATTTATCCCACAACAAAATAAACCATTTTGGCTTTTTTCCATGTGGGACGGGTTGATTTGTCCTAATGGAGTTGTCTGTGTTAATTGGCAGAGGTGGATTGTGCTGCCATTCTTGTCACAATCTAGCCACAGTACCAACAGGGCCTTTGGAGAGGTTTTTAACCTAAAAGATTTAAGTCCAAGCCCAGCATGCTATTTTCTGCCTCTCCACGGCTTGAAGGTGATTATGTTGCTATTAAATTGTGCAGAATAGGCTTTCAGCCTTTGTGGAAGGACAGTGCTTTATTGGCTACTGACCTTGGCTTTATCTCAGTGCTATGCTGAGAGCTGGGCTCGTTGTTTACTGAAGGTTTTCATGCGTATTGATCGGTCAGTCATCATGAAGAGTGAAGATTCAGTCTTTTTTCAAAAACTACTCAAATTTTCTTCTCCACCAACAAGGTGTTGGAGTTTTCTTGCACCTTGCCAGACTGTGTGTGCCAGTGGCCAGTTTTTATCCGTCCCCCAACTCTTTCCATTTCATCAGTCATTTTGAAAAATGTTATTGCTGCAGGAAAAGGATCTGGCCCCACCTTTAAGCATCACACCACAGGAGGCCACCATTCGCTTTGAGGATGTATATTTTGAATACCTGGATGGCCAGAAAATCCTGAATGGGGTGACTTTTGAGGTGCCTGCTGGGAAGAAGGTAGCCATAGTCGGTGGCAGCGGGTCTGGGTATGTCAAGTTTAGAATGCAGAATGTGAATTTTTACAGTCATATCACTCGCTGTCATCAGTGGAGTGTGAGGATGCTTGATGCTGATGATTGGTCTTGTCTCTGCTTTCAGGAAGAGCACGGTTATGCGGCTGTTGTTCCGCTTCTATGAGCCCCAGCGGGGGAACATCTACATCGCAGGGCAGAATATCCGAGATGTCAGCCTTGAAAGCTTGAGGAAGGCTTTGGGGGTTGTGCCTCAGGTTTGTGACTCACCAGTACAATATAATAATGTTACATAGACCATATCTGCAGTTTATATTGCACACAATAGTGAATTAGTTGTCCACAGTACCATGAGGAATAATCTGAATTTCATTTAGCTTTTTCCCTGCGATGAGCTCACAGGCTAATCTCAACAGATGGTAGTGTTTTTGTCAGTGCATACTACTCTTGCTCCCGCCCACCTTTTGTCTTTGTATTCACAGCGCTCTGTTCCCGTCTCAGCGGCAATAACAATATTCTCTCAAGACTTTTTTTTGTTTTTATAACCTTCCCCTATATGTTGTCAGGATGCCGTTCTGTTCCACAACACCATTTTCTACAACCTGCTGTATGGGAACATCCACGCTACACCTGAAGAGGTTTACCAAGTAGCTCGCCTTGCAGGCATCCATGACGCTATCCTCAGGATGCCACATGGTTACGACACCCAAGTTGGGGAGCGAGGCCTCAAGCTTTCAGGTTTGCTTCAGTATAATAGCTGTTGTGTTACTGTTAAGCAAGATCCCCTTAGAAACATCTCATTAGATTGATTTTTCTAATATGAAAAACATATATATATATATATATATATATATATATATATATATATATATATGTATGTAGGTGTGGGAAAAAATCACAAGACTACTTCATCTCTACAGATCTGTTTCATGAGGGGTTCCCTCAATCATCAATCTCCTGATGATTGAGGGAACCCCTCATGAAACAGATCTGTAGAGATGAAGTAGTCTTGTGATTTTTCCCACACCTACATATTGCGCTCTACCACGGTATCGAGCACTATTCTCCGGATAATCCAATCAAGACATATATATATATATATATATATATATATATATATATATATGGGCTTCACGGTGGAAGAGGGGTTAGTGCGTCTGCCTCACATACGAAGGTCCTGCAATCCTGGGTTCAAATCCAGGCTCGGGACCTTTCTGTGTGGAGTTTGCATGTTCTCCCCGTGACTGCGTGGGTTCCCTCCGGGTACTCCGGCTTCCTCCCACTTCCAAAGACATGCACCTGGGGATAGGTTGATTGGCTACACTAAATTGGTCCTAGTGTGTGAATGTGAGTGTGAATGTTGTCTGTCTATCTGTGTTGGCCCTGCGATGAGGTGGCGACTTGTCCAGGGTGTACCCCGCCTTCCGCCCGATTGTAGCTGAGATAGGCGCCAGCGCCCCCCGCGACCCCGAAAGGGACTAAGCAGTAGAAAATGGATGGATGGATGGATATATATATATATATATATATATATAAGATTGAAACCAGAAATTTTGACCAAACCTTTGACAATTTAGTGTTTCTCCCAGAATATTTGTTGGTTAAGGTGGTGTCTGTCCACAGGCAAGGAGGTGTCTCCTAGGACAGGCGGACGGACGGGGAAGGGGCTGGGTGGCGATATAAGATATATATCTCTATATTTTTTACCTATAGTACAAACCCCATTTCCATATGAGTTGGGAAATTGTGTTAGATGTAAATATAAACGGAATACAATAATTTGCAAATCCTTTTCAAGCCATATTCAGTTGAATATGCTACAAAGACAACATATTTCATGTTCAAACTGATAAACATTTTTTTTTTTGCTAATAATCATTCAATTTAGAATTTGATGCCAGCAACACGTGACAAAGAAGTTGGGAAAAGTGGCAATAAATACTGATAAAGTTGAGAAATTCTCGTCAAAGACTTATTTGGAACATCCGACAGGTGTGCAGGCTAATTGGGAACAGGTGGGTGCCATGATTTGGTATAAAAGCAGCTTCCATGAAATACTAAGTAATTCACAAACAAGGATGGGGTGAGGGTCACCAATTTGTAAGCAAATTGTCAAACAGTTTTAGAACAACATTTCTCAACGAGCTATTGCAAGGAATTTAGGGATTTTACCATCTACGGTCTGTAAAATCGTCAAAAGTTTCAGAGAATCAGGAGAAATCACTGCACGTAAGCGATGATATTACGGACCGTTGATCCCTCAGGTGGTACTGCATCAAAAACACATCAGTGTGTAAAGGATATAACCACATGGGCTCAGGAACACTTCATAAAACCACTGTCAGTAACGACAGTTGGTCGCTACATCTGTAAGTGCAAGTTAAAACTCTGCTATGCAAAGCAAAAGCCATTTATCAACAACACCAAGGAACGCCGCTGGCTTCGCTGGGCCCGAGCTCGTCTAAGATGGACTGATGCAAAGTGGAAAGGAGTTCTGTGGTCTGACGAGTCCACATTTCAAATTATATTTGGAAACTGTGGACGTGGTGTCCTCCAGAACAAAGAGGGAAAAAAAAACATCCGGATTGTTATAGGCGCAAAGTTGAAAAGCCAGCATCTGTGATGGTATGGGGGTGTATTAGTGCCCAAGGCATGGGTAACTTACACATCTGTGAAGGCACCATTATTGCAGAATGGTACATACAGGTTTTGGAGCAACATATGTTGTCATCCAAGCAAAGTTATCATGGACGCCCCTGCTTATTTCAGCAAGACAATGCCAAACCACGTGTTACAACAGCGTGGTTTCGTAGTAAAAGAGTGCAGGGACTTTCCTGGCCCGCCTGCAGTCCAGACCTGTCTCCCATGGAAAATGTGTGGTGCATTATGAAGCGTAAAATACGACAGCGGAGACCCCGGACTGTTGAAGGACTGAAGCTCTACATAAAACAAGAATGGGAAAGAATTCCACTTTTGAAGCTTCAACAATTAGTTGGATAAAAAAAAAATATATATATATATATATATATATATATATATATATATATGTATGTGTATATATATGTGTATATATACATACATATATTGGCATTGAAAGGCCTTAATTTGCAAGGGTGAACAAATACTTTTTGAGAAAATCATTAGATCCTGATCAATGGTTGATTGATCGGCACAGCCCTACTGAGAAGGTGAAGAAGAAAAGCCTAAGTACTATACATCTGTCCTGAGTTGCTACTTTTGATTTAGCCTGCCGGAGAGCTTTTAAAACAATAGTAATAGAAACTGGATTAGATGTCTCATTATGTCATTTTCTGTTCCAGCATTGCTGTGTTCCAGTGTACAAAGCAAGGCCCATCAATGCATGTTGGACTAGTTTGTTGCAGAAGGACTTTAGAGAACAAAGATTTGAGATACAAAATACGTTACCCACATCATCTCAGAATTCCCCACAGGCACATTACTTGTAGATTTCCAAAAATCTATTTTGTATTTTTATGCTCACTGTAACTATGTAACATTGATCGAGCAAAATCTTACAAACCCCGTTTCCATTTGAGTTGGGAAATTGTGTTAGATGTAAATATAAACGGAATACAATGATTTGCAAATAATTTTCTACCCATATTCAGTTGAATATGCTACAAAGACAACATATTTGATGTTCAAACTCATAAACATTTTTTTTTTTGCAAATAATCATTAACTATGGAATTTTATGCCAGCAACACGTGACAAAGAAGTTGGGAAAGCAGGAAATAAATACTGAGAAAGTTGAGGAATGCTCATCAAATACCTATTTTGAACATCCCACAGGTGTGGAGGCTAATTGGGAACAGGTGGGTGCCATGATTGGGTATAAAAACAGCTTCCCAAAAAGCGCTCAGTCTTTCACAAGAAAGGATGGGGCGAGGTACACCCCTTTGTCCACAACTGTGTGAGCAAATAGTCAAACAGTTTAAGAACAACGTTTCTCGAAGTGCAATTGCAAGAAATTTAGGGATTTCAACATCTACGCTCCATAATATCATCAAAAGGTTCAGAGAATCTGGAGAAATCACTCCACAGAAACCAACATTGAATGACCGTGACCTTCAATCCCTCAGACGGCACTGTATCAAAAACCGACGTTAAAGGATATCACCACATGGGTTCAGGAGCACTTCAGAAAACCACTGTCACTAAATACAGTTCGTTGGTACATCTGTAAGTGCAAGTTAAAGCTCTACTATGCAAAGCAAAAGCCATTTATCAACAACATCCAGAAACGCCGCCGGCTTCTCTGGGCCCGAGATCATCTAAGATGGACTGATGCAACGTGGAAAAGTGTTCTGTGGTCTTACGAGTCCAGATTTCAAATTTTTTTTGGAAATATTCGACATCGTGTCATCCGGACCAAAGGGGAAGCGAACCATCCAGACTGTTATCGACACAAAGTTCAAAAGCCAGCATCTGTGATGGTATGGGGGTGTATTAGTGCCCAAGGCATGGGTAACTTACACATCTGTGAAGGCAGCATTAATGTTGAAAGGTACATACAGGTTTTGGAACAACATATGCTGCCATCTCAGCGCCGTCTTTTTCATGGACGCCCCTGCTTATTTCAGCAAGACAATGCCAAGCCACATTCAGCACGTGTTACAACAGCGTGGCTTCGTAAAAAAAAGAGTGCGGGTACTTTCCTGGCCCGCCTGCAGTCCAGACCTGTCTCCCATGGAAAATGTGTGGCGCATTATGAAGCGTAAAATACGACAGCGGAGACCCCGGACTGTTGAACGACTGAAGCTCTACATAAAAAAAGAATGGGAAAGAATTTCCACTTTCAGAGCTTCAACAATTAGTTTCCTCAGTTCCCAAACGTTTATTGAGTGTTGTTAAAAGAAAAGGTGATGTAACACAGTGGTGAACATGCCCTTTCCCAACTACTTTGGCACGTGTTGCAGCCATGAAATTCTAAGTTAATTATTATTTGCAAAAAATAAAAAAAAGTCTATATCTTGTCTTTGTAGTGCATTCAATTGACTATGGGTTGAAAAGGATTTGCAAATCATTGTATTCCGTTTATATTTACATCTAACACAATTTCCCAACTCATATGGAAACAGGGTTTGTACTTTTTAATATTAGCCAGTCAGGTTACAGTAAAGCTCCAAAAGTTGTGGCCGTCTGGGCTTCAACGTGCTGGTACTTTTTAATGTCTGGTAAAAGCCGCTCGCATTCAAAAGGCCACACACAGCTTGCATGAAACAAAGACTGAGTCAGAGACAGAACCAGAATCTCCTGCTGATTTTTCTTCACAATTAAATAAAAGTCCTTTGTGCCTGTCATGCAGAATTCTGCATTGTCCCTCCACTTGAGGTGATTATCTGATGAGGACAGAGAGGGACCTTTCATTCCTATTTTCTTAGCATCCCGCAGAGGCCTTTTTGCTTTGTTTCATGAGGTCCGTTGTTTCCTTTCAGGCGGGGAGAAGCAACGTGTGGCCATCGCACGAGCAGTATTAAAGAATCCGCCCATTTTCCTGTATGATGAAGCAACGTCGTCTCTGGACTCTATCACAGAAGAGGTACAGACACACACACTTAGCCTTTAGTGGAACAAACACCCACTCAGTCACCTGCTAAAGATGCATGCGATAATTCCACCTGATTCTGTATCACTGTGACTTGCAACCCCCTCTGTCACACACCACCGCTCATATTCCCCCCCACTTGCCACCTGCTGTCCCCCCCCCCCCTTTAAGCTTCAGCTCGGCTTAACACTCCCAACCCGTCTTTGTAAATGTTACATTTAATGAGAAAGTTCAGCGCACCATCTCCGAACTTCAGAGTAAAGAGCGGCAGCATGGATGACGTTAATTAAGATTTCTTGTTGACGCGTGTGTTTCTAAATTAACATATGTAAACATTGCAGTCAGAAGCATATGAAGGCGGATGTTTACTTCCACTCTTTCGAGCCACTCATTGTCAGTGAATTTCATCTTTATCTTATCCGTCATCTCACTCCTGAAGTCATTGTAACCTTTTGAATTAGTCAATGTTCTTCACAAGCTTTAAACAAAAATAATGCTGCTGTTTGTTCTTGCGGGCTTCTAGAACATCCTTAGCTCAATGAAGACGTTGGTGAGGCAAAGGACGTCGGTGTTCATCGCCCACAGGCTGTCCACCGTTGTTGACGCAGATGAGATTATCGTGCTGAGTGAGGTACAGTCTACAACTTCATTTTCACTTTTTTCCTTTTACCATCAACAATTACCTTCATTTTCTTTGCGCTAAACAAGTCAAACTTTACAAAGGTTTGGAGTGTGCTGTCTGTGTTAGTCACCAGTCCAATTAGATGATTTAGCACGATTAGTCTGCACTCAAATGACCTGCCTATTTTTGCCAGTATTAAGCACGTAGTTATGTGTATACTTGTGTTCCATCGGGATACATTAGATATGTATTGTGTGTGTGTGTGTGTGTGTGTGTCCAGCAGTCAGACATTTGGGTTTTATAACAGTAGTACCTAGAGGGGGGGGAAATAATACATTTTAAGATGCATCGAAATTTGAAATTTGATTAGTAAATGTCAATAATCGATTATTTATTGTAAATAATGAAATGCAGATAGTTCTAACATTTGGCAGACTGCATCGAGCTACCTCACCGAGATATCCGACCAGTTCCTTTTATTTTAGGGCACCTACAATCCATTTTTGCACACGTTTCCATTAGTTTAATAAATCAATCAATCAATCAATGTTTACTTATGTAGCCCTAAATCACTAGTGTCTCAAAGGGCTAATTAATTCAACAGTTTTTTTTATTACAAATGCACTGTTTTTAATAGGGCTGGGCGATATATCGATATATTTTTCAAACAAGATATGAATAAGGAAAATATCGTAATATGGATGTAATTTTTTTCACGGTAAAATGACCAAACGCCGTTTATTTGTTGTGTTCCTTGTTCTCCCCCGCAACACTTCATGGGCTATTAAACCCCTCCTCTGCACTGACTGGGGGTGTAATGGTACACAAAAATTTCGGTTCGGTACGTACCTCGGTTTAGAGGTCACAGTTCGGTTCATTTTCGGAACAGTAAGAAAACAACAAAATGTAATTTTTTGGGTTATTTATTTACCAAATTTGTAAAATTTTCCACCAAAAATATTTTTCTCAGTGGAATATTTGATGTGAAGTAATGGGAACCTTGAATAGGTCAATAATTCATAATAACATTGATTTTGATTATGTTTTGAGCAATGACAGTTTGAAAGAAAAAAAAAAGCTTTGTTTTATTAGTCAACATTGCAACTTTTTCTAAATTACATTTAACCTTCAAGCTTTTTTATTTCACTTTTGTTATGTTTTTGTTTATTTTAATAGTATTTTTAGAATGTGCCCTGGGCCTTTAAAACATTAGCTGTGGGCCGCAAATGGCACACTTTTGACACCCCTGCTATAGATAATAAAAAATACAATTGATAAGTCAATGGATAAAAAGCAGAGCTTGGAGACGCATGTGTGTTTATCATAACTCTCTCGCTGTCTGCCCCTCCCTCACAAATGCTGCTGTTGCGCGCACAATGTGTTATGTTTTTAACCCCTTCTTAACCCTGAACGTACATTAATACACGCAACCATAACTCAAAATGCACCGGACATGTCCTCTTTTGCGGGGCTGTCAGGGCAGAGTTTCTAAAGGCCTCAAATGTCCGGCATTTTGACTATTGTTTACGCTACTTAATATGTCCGTCTGTAAACTCCATTGGTACACCACCTAACCGAAACCCCCGTACCGAAACGGTTCAATACAAATACACGTACCGTTACACTCCTAGCACTGAACCCCAAAAACAACAACAACACAAGCAAATATGGAGCCTGGCTGTGCCACCAGCAGTGTGCCAGTGACCCACTAGTAAGTAAAACGTGAACTTCTGCATACGGGCCAACAACTACGGTTTTCCTGTAATGAGTACGGTTTTTGATAATCCATTCCGCTTTATGACTACAATGGTAGAAAATAAGTTTTTTTTTTCAAATGAAAAATAATTAAGTTAAATATCGAAGTTACGTAGCTTAGCTATATTTCCCAGTAGCTTTGTTACTTTTTAAACAAGTGACGATTTCCGTAACTTAGCAATTTTTAGACCCCTGTAGCGGTTAGCTACAAAAGAAGAGCGGGAGAAGAGAAAGAGAACTGGACTAGTGCAACTCCACGGGCAGGGGACAAAACATACAGGAAAGAACAATGATTGGTTGGTTCACGTATAAGAAAGTCCATGATTGGTTGGTCGGTTTAAAATGATGAGTCACGATTGGTTAAAAGCAGGGTAAAACATTACGGACAGGCACGGTTCATCGAACCAGGAAGTGTAATCACAATAAACGCGTGCATCCCAAATGACGACGAGAGAGTCATAGAAAAGAAATAAAATATTCAAGCGTAATATACGGCGAAGTGAGGAAGATTATTCCCGCACAGGGAAGTCAAGTCACTTACTTTGTGCTGATCACTTCTAGTTGGACGACAGAACCGTAGGTGTGTGACAGTCCATTACATCGTCGACTGGCAATTAAAAAGTGCCTGCCTGAAAATGTAACTTTTTATCTGAGTTTGATACATGTTGTATTAATTGCACAGCTATGTTATTTATTTTATGTAGAAATAATATTTTTCTACTGTATTTATGTTGTGTAATTCCGTGTTACCTAAACAATTTATTTTCATTGTGCTTGTCTATGAGCCAGTTTGCCCAGCTCAAGTGTAAGGATGCAACAATTGACCGGTTTTACTATTCATCGTGATTAAAAAGGTTAGTTATTTAATCGCAAAGTTTCCGCTATACCATGTGTTTAGCTCCTCCTCTATTAATAGACATTAGGCTGGTACGTTATTTTGCCACAACCCGCACGGAACAAAAACATAAGCACCTTTCGAGAGACCTGCTAGTACACGACATTAGCTTAAAAATAGCAGCAGTACATGCGTCACACCCGGTCTAAATACAGTAACAAAATTTAAAATAGTCTTTCATTAGGATCATGCTTTGTCAAATATGTTCTGTAATGTAATATTTGGTATTTCTAACTAAATACATCAGTTGAGAATAATACTGCATAGGGAGACAATTTCTTGCAGATTGCAATAAAGTGAATATTTTTTCTCCCCTGTTTGGTTGATAATCCTCAATTACCGGAAGATTAGCAGGCCAAATTTTTTATTTTATTAATAAACTGAGAAGGTTTAGACAGTGTTATGCAGTGATATGAATACCATTAACTTAACTTTTACAAAATGTAATGTGTAGTGAAGTATTTATTCACATAGAAAATTACAAATAAATTTTCAAAACACAATATAAAATGTGAGATATAACAGGATAATGCATACATTTATCATTTGTTTTCAAAACGTTTACAAAAAAGTGGGACTCCAAAAATGTACTGTGGTACCCCACTTTTATGACTCGATGGGGTCCCCTGGGACCCCATTTTCAAAATTCCTGGCACCATCATCCATCCATCCATCCATTTTCTACCGCTTATTCCCTTTCGGGGTCGCGGGGGGCGCTGGTGCCTATCTCAGCTACAATCGGGCGGAAGGCAGGGTACACCCTGGACAAGTCGCCACCTCATCGCAGGGCCAACACAGATAGACAGACAACATTCACACACTAGGGCCAATTTAGTGTTGCCAATCAACCTATCCCCAGGTGCATGTCTTTGGAGGTGGGAGGAAACCGGAGTACCTGGAGGGAACCCACGCATTCACGGGGAGAACATGCAAACTCCACACAGAAAGATCCCGAGCCTGGATTTGAACCCAGGACTGCAGGACCTTTGTATTGTGAGGCAGACGCACTAACCCCTCTTCCACCGTGAAGCCCTATTTATTAATTTATTATTATTATATATATCTGTGTTGGCCCTGCGATGAGGTGCCGATTTGTCCAGGGTGTACCTCGCCTTCCGCAGCTGAGACAGGCTCCATAGACCCCGAACGGGACAAGCGTTAGAAAATGGATGGATGAATGGACATTACCAAACATATTTGAAAATCAAATCATGTTTGTAACAATTTTGTGTTATTGATGCGTGAAACTGATATCTAAACATGGTGTTGCTCCTCTCGTCTAAATGCCAGTTATCCTATAGCAGGAAAATCTAAATTCTGTATTCCTACCAAGTCTGTCAAGGCACTCAAATCCCTGCAGGTATTTTTTAAAATTGTTAAATGCGTGTTTATGTTGTTTTTGTTTAGCTGTTTAAAAAAAGCATTATGTTTAAAAAAAATTGTAATTTTGTTAAAGCAAACTAATTGTCTACTCGTGGTATTAAAAGCTTGAAAATGATCTGTCCAGGGCAAACATGGGAAAAATATGGCTTGTTAGACTTCAACCCGGCCTGCTGGACTTCTCTAATGAATTTTTTCAAACCTTTATCATTGGAACTGGAGCCGCCAATACGACTGTCAGGGCATTGTTCAAGTTACCGTAAGTCTCGAACTATAGAGAGTATTGCAATAGTTGGAATCTGCGCTTTTGAGTGATATACAGATTATTATGGTAAACTACGTCACAACAGCTGCAAGCAGAGAAGTAGGAAGTAGCGTGGGCGGTGCTTGTTTACAGCAGCCAGCCTGGGTGTCAGCCAGGAACACGGAAGCAGATTTCTACAACAAAGATGAAAAGTAATATTATATGGAATATTACTATATAGATTTGTGGGTGGGGTTTTTTTGTCATTTGCGTTCATGTTTCATCCAGTTTGGTGCATATTTGTTGCATGTTGCGTTATTGTAAAAGATTGATCTCGAGATGATCGTCTGGAAGGTAAAGAGGAGAGACGTTCATATGCTCCCAATATTCAGTGTTTTATCATTCATAGTTAATATTACAAATCCCACGTTTTTTGTTCATGTACAATCTTTTATTCAGCGAAAAGGCTGTAAAATTCCATTTATTAATTTTTGAAGTGGTTTTCTTATAATATTTTCAGCATTCTGTCAGTCACACACACACACACACACACACTGGTCCCCAGGCGCATTTTTACAGAACAATGTGGCCCCTGAATCAAAATTGCTCATGTCTGGTCAGGGTACACTTAATAATGATGACAAATTATATTTATGTGCGATTAAATCATTTTAATTGTTTAACAGCCCTAATTATTATTAGTACGTTTTATTTATATTCATCATTTTGTACAGTTAACATATTTTTTAATTACTGTTATATCCGACATTAAGTTGCTAAGGAATTTCTGTGATTTAGTAAATATATTTTTGTTAAATCAGTCTGTAATAATTGTTAAATACTGATTATTATTCAGAATATAATCAGACAGTCCAAATATGTGCCCATGTTTGCTTCATAATAAACCATAATGGAACTTCATATAAAACTGAAGTATTTAGTTAGTATTGCAGCGACAAACTTTCTTATAATCGGCACACATTAAGTTTCAAATGGAATCCTAAAGCGAAACATGAACGTGAGGATTGCGCCGCTAACAGGAATGCTACCTAAATATGGTTGCCAAACGTCTTTTGAAACACGGAATTATCCTGTATTTCGGAACAAAAGTGCGTGCTTTGTATTGAGCTGTCAAGTGACACCAACTGTGGTTGCAATCAGTGCAATATTTCTGTGAGCGTGTTCGTTTCGTCACTGAGTGCAGTTGGTCTGAGGTCGAGTACAAGTCGTCATTCAATGAGGATATTACACATCCAGAAGAGAGGTATTTGGCTTCAACTATAAGTGGCATGTCATTTATTCCACTTTAATGACCTATGAGTGTGTGTGATGCCTTCATTTAATGACAAATTACACGATATATATTGTAAAAACAATAAGCACACAGAGATCTCCTTCATAAATAAAGAACAATTGAAATGTTGCCAGTTATTTTAGTAAAACAAATATCTCGCTTCTTTTCGTCATAGTACTTTTCATAGTGATGAAAGACTTGTCTATCATAAAACTGTACACTAAATGTATTCTGTTTTAAGTTAAGCAAGACATACCCCTGTTAAAGATATATATTCTGTCACGTTAAGCAGGAAATATTGATATTTAAGACCAAAAAAACGTTCCCGTTTGACAAATTGTATTTGTATCAAAATATTAGGATGTTTTTAAGGGACAATTTTATTTATGCAAGCAAATAATAACCTATGATTAATCATAGAATTAGAGTGTAAATAATCTGATTAATCCCAGAATTACTGTGATTAATCTGATTAAAGAAATATCACTTGACAGCCCTAATATACATATACTGTATACATATGTACATATACATATATATATGTAAATATGTACATATACATATGTATATATGTATGCAAGTATATTTGTGTATAGGTATATGTATGTATTATTTGTGTATATGTATATATATATATACATACATATATATGTATTTTGTGTATATATATATATATACTGTATACATATATATACTATATACATATATAAGTATATATAAACATATTCATAACTACATATATACACGTGTTTATACATATATATGTATATATATGTACATATATACATATATGTATTCATGTATACATATATATATGTATGTATGTATATATATATATATATATATATATATACATACATATACATATATATGTATGTATGTGTATATATATATATATATATATATATATATATATATATATATATATATATACACACACACGTAGGGCTGGCCGATGTGGACGAAAAAGTATTCCTCAAGTCATTCATCACTTTCAACTGTTAAAAACTCGGACTGGGAGATATGGACCAATATATTTTTGCTTAATCTCGATACATTTTCCAGTGAAAGTATACATATAAAAGATATTAATTTTTGAGCGAGATTCAGTTAAATTGAACTGAAAGACAACTGTACTGTAAACAGTCAGTGGCACTTTTATTAACCCAGTTAGTCAAGATGGGTATTTACAGCACAGAAAAGAAACTGGTTATGTAGCACAGAATTACAAAACATAAATAAAATAGAAAAATATTCTTTTTACGTAAAGTAAATAACATAGCTGTGCAAATAATACAAAATGTATCAAACTCACAGGCCAAGTGGACGCGTTGTCTGTTTCCTGGACACGGTTTATATCGCTAAAAGAAAAATCTAAAGAAGGGAATCCCTCTGCCATCTTTTGCTCGTTTTTTTAAATATATAAATCACCCGCTTGAATATTCCCTCTTTCTTTTCTACAACTTCCTTGTCATCATTTGTGTTGTCTGTTGTGATTTCCCTTCCTGGTTCCCTGACCCGCTCTATCATTCCTCTTATTGGCCTCTCCCTAATGTTTTGCCATAATCTCAACTAGAGATGTCCGATAATATCGGACTGCTGATATTATTGGCCGATAAATGCTTTAAAATGTAATATCGGAAATTATCGGTATCGCTTTCAAAATTATTGGTAACTGTTTCAAAAAGTAACATTTATGACTTTTTAAAACGCCGCTGTGTACACGGACGTAGGGAGAAGTACAGAGCACCAATAAACCTTAAAGGTACTGCCTTTGCATGCCAGCCCAGTCACATAATATATACGGCTTTTCAAACACACAAATGAATGAAATACATACTTGCTCAACAGCCTTACAGGTCACACTGAGGGTGGCCGTATAAATATGTGCCACACTGTGAACCCACACCAAACAAGAATGACAAACACATTTCGGGAGAACATCCACACCGTAACACAACATAAACACAACCGAACAAAAACCCAGAACCCCTTGCAGCACTAACTCTTCCGGGACGCTACAATATACACCCGCCCCCCACCTCAACCTCCTCATGCTCTCCCAGGGAGAGCATGTCCCAAATTCCAAACTGCTGTTTTGAGGCATGTTGAAAAAAATAAAGCACTTTGTGACTTGAATAATAAATATGGCAGTGCCTTGTTGGCATTTTTTTCCAGAACTTGAGTTGATTTATTTTGGAAAACCTTGTTACATTGTTTAATGCATCCAGTGGGGCATCACAGCAAAATTAGGCATAATAATGTGTTAATTCCACAACTGTATATATCGGTATCGGTTGATATCAGAATCGGTAATTAAGAATTGGACAATATA
Organism: Nerophis ophidion; assembly: GCF_033978795.1. NCBI lineage: Eukaryota > Metazoa > Chordata > Actinopteri > Syngnathiformes > Syngnathidae > Nerophis > Nerophis ophidion. Next base: position 1,715,582 of record NC_084615.1, on the reverse strand, counting down.
AGAATATCGGATATCGGTCAAAAAGCCATTATAGGACATCTCTAATCTCCACCAATGACCATGACTCATCTGAGTAAACAACCAACCAATCATGGATGTTCTTACGTATATGTGCTTGGAAGGAGGAAGGCTAGAGGTTTAGTAGCGAGTGAGGAGAACAAGGAACCCAACAAATAAGCAGTGGTTGGTCTTTTTAACGTGAAATCATTTCTATCGATATTACGATAATGATGAGATGATGTGGGCCTGATGGCTTCAACTGGCCAAGATCTTCAGTTCTCACTGGATCGGTTCGCAGCCGAGTGTGAAGCGACTGGGATGAGAATCAGCACCTCCAAGTCCGAGTCCATGGTTCTTGCCTGGAAAAGGGTTTAGTGCCACCTCCGAGTTGGGGGGGAGATCTTGCCCCAAGTGGAGGAGTTCAAGTACCTAGGAGTCTTGTTCACGAGTGAGGGAAGAGTGGATGGTGAGATCGACAGGCGGATCGGTGTGGCGTCTTCAGTAATGCGGACGTTGTACCGATCCGTTGTGGTGAAGAAGGAGCTGAGCCGGAAGGCAAAGCTCTCAATTTACCGATCGATCTACGTTCCCATCCTCACCTATGGTCATGAGCTTTGGGTCATGACCGAAAGGATAAGATCACGGGTACAAGCGGCCCAAAGGAGTTTGGGTCTCTCCCTTAGAGATAGGGTGAGAAGCTCTGCCATCCGGGAGGAACTCAAAGTAAAGCCGCTGCTCCTCCACATGGAGAGGAGCCAGATGAGGTGGTTCGGGCATCTGGTCAGGATGCCACCCAAACGCCTCCCTAGGGAGGTGTTTAGGGCACGTCCAACCGGTAGGAGGCCACGGGGAAGACCCAGGACACGTTGGGAAGACTATGTCTCCCGGCTGGCCTGGGAACACCTCGGGATCCCCCGGGTAGAGCTGGATGAAGCAGCTGGGAAGAGTGAAGTCTGGGCTTCCCTGCTTAGGCTGTTGCCCCCATCACCCGACTTCAGATAAGCGGAAGAAGATGGATGGATGAACATTATGATATTTTCTTATTTCATATCTTGTTTAAAAATATATCAATATATCCCACAAAGTCAATATATCGCCCAGCTCTATATATACTAGGGGTGTAAAGGTACGTGTATTTGTATTGAACCGTTTCGGTACAAAGGTTTCGGTTCGGCGCGGAGGTGTACTGAACGAGGTTCCACACGGACTTATTAAGTAGCGTAAACAATAGTCAAAATGCCGGACATTTGAGGCATTTAAGAAACTCTGTCCTGACAGCTGCGCAAAAGAGGACATGTCCAGTGAAAAGACGACGTATGGTCAGTCTATCCTAGCCCTCTTTTGCAGGGCTGTCCGGGCGGAGTTCCTTAAATGCCTCAAATATCTGGCATTTTAAGTTATGGTTCCACGTATTACCAATGTAGGTTCAGGGTTAAGAAGGGGTTAAAAACAAAACAAATTGCGCGCGCAGCATTCGTGAGGGAGGGGCAGAGACAGAGAGAGTTGATAAACTCCAGGCTCTGCTTTTTATTCATTGATTTATCAGATTTAATTTTTTATTATCTATAGCAGGGGTGTCAAAAGTGTGCCCCCGAGGCCATTTGCGGCCCACAGCTAATGTTTTCAAGGCTCACGGCATATTCTAAAAATACTATTAAAATAAACAAAAACATAACAAAAGTGGGGCTTCACGGTGGCAGAGGGGTTAGTGCGTCTGCCTCACAATACGAAGGTCCTGCAGTCCTGGGTTCAAATCCAGGCTCGGGATCTTTCTGTGTGGAGTTTGCATGTTCTCCCCGTGAATGCGTGGGTTCCCTCCGGGTACTCCGGCTTCCTCCCACCTCCAAAGACATGCACCTGGGGATAGGTTGATTGGCAGCACTAAATGGTCCCTAGTGTGTGAATGTTGTCTGTCTATCTGTGTTGGCCCTGTGATGAGGGGGCGACTTGTCCAGGGTGTACCCCGCCTTCCGCCCGATTGTAGCTGAGATAGGCTCCAGCAGCCCCCGCGACCCCGAAAGGGAATAAGCGGTAGAAAATGGATGGATGGATAACAAAAGTGAAATAAAAAAGCTTGAAGGTTAAATGTAATTTAGAAAAAGTTGCAAGGTTGACAAATAAAACGAAGCTGTTTTTTTTTTCTTTCAAACTGTCATTGCTCAAAACATAATATTGAATCAAAATAAATGTTATTATGAATTATTGACCTATCCAAGGTTCTGATTACTTCACATCCAATATTCCACTTAGAAGAATATTTTTGGTGGAAGATTTGGCAAATTTGGTAAATAAATAACCCCAAAAATAATATTTTGTTATATACCGTGACCTCTAAATATATATATATATACAGTATATATTTTGTTATTTATTGTACCGAAAATGAACCGAACCGTGACCTGTATATATATTTATTTAGAGGTCACAGTTCGGTTCATTTTCGGTACAATAAATAACAAAATATAATTTTTTGGGTTATTTATTTACCAAATTTGCCAAATCTACCACCAAAACTATTTTTCTGAGTGGGATATTTGATGTGAAGTAATCGGAACCTTGGATAGGTCAATAATTCATAATAACATTTATTTTGATTCAATAATATATATATATATATATATATATATATATATATATATATATATATATACGCACACACAGGCCAAAGTGTGTGAGTTCCTAAGTTGTGAGTGGTGTATACTAATGGAAATAGCCAGGTGAGGAGTAAAATGCTGCAATATGTTAAAGGTTGTCCTTGAAATCAGTTGTGGTCTTAAAAGTGAGCCTTATGTGAGACCTATCGGCAGTCGAGTGACATTTTCAATCAGCGCTGCAAATGAGAGGCTCGTTTGAAGCGCTCCGAGTGAGCATGTGCGCTTCCGTGTTTCCAGAGTCAGATGGTAGAGATCAGAAGGTCGCGGCGAGCAGGCATGTTTAGCGTGTGATGTCGCCACAGCGTTTGCCGGCAAGGGACTGCCCGGGGTGCTCATTAAAAAAGTGTACTCGCGGTCACGTGGTCTAAAGATGATACCAACACCTCTGCATGCTCATAGGAGGTGGGGGATGGGGGGGGGGACTACGTGGGAGGCTTGTGTGTTTGTGAGTCAGTGTTTTTGTGGCAGAAAGGCAACAGTTGTTCAGGAGGCGTTAGGGATCCTAGAGGGGGGAGAGAGTGTGGTCAGTGTTGGTGGTCATGAAGGGATTCTAACCAAGACCGTGTTTGCAATACCAGCCATTTATTTGTATTTTTTTTGGGGTGGGGGGGTTCTATTTTGTTTTGACGGAGCAGGGTAAAGTGAAAGAGCGAGGCAACCACGAAATGCTCCTCAACACCCCGGGAAGCTTGTATGCAGACCTGTGGAACACGCAGAACAGCAGGATCCTCAACAGCGGCAAGACCCCCACCCAGCCGCCGGCCCAGCGCCCCTCCCAGAAGGAGGAGGAGAGGAAGAAACTGCAGGAGGAGATTCTCAACAGTGTGAAAGGCTGTGGGAACTGCTCCTGCTGAGCGAAAATGCCACAGATGGCCCAAGCTGGAGTCCCTGGTCCGTGGGTTATTCAAGGAGGGAAAGAGGGGGGATTGTGTCCCCGTCGCACACGCCGGCCTGGCCATGCTTTCTTCCGCCTTCTCATCCGAATAAAGACTATTGGCGGCCAAGTTGAGGAGGATCTGAACAGACAGGGTGTGTGCTAAGAGCTGGACGGCGTCCAGAACGTCTATATGTCACTTTCCTCAGCTGAATCCAAGAATAGGAGACCTTGTTCATCACATACGTGCACGCTAGACATCTGCTCCACAACATGGTCGCTCTCCCTTCCTCCTCCTCTTCACTCGGGGTGTATCGACATCTTTCTTCACACTGGAAACAGGGGAGTGTGTACAAATGCCTTTTGTACAGCTCGCTTTTTTTTAAAAATATCATATGCAAGATTATTTTAATTTGTCGGTTTTAATAAAGGAGTGTATATGTTGGACTTGGCAAAAGGTTGACTCACTGAGCTTCATTCCCAGCGGCGTGAGCGCAGGTACACCGCAAATGTCAGCACGCCAGATTGAGATGGTGAAACTGTCCTAGCGTCCTTCTGGAACTCTAGGTGAGAGTTTGGAGTCCTGAGCACAATGTCCTCTCCGAGTGAATTAGCAGAATGTCAGTGACGAGTCAGGGTAAAAATAACAGAGCAGGAACGTCGAATAAACCCTGAATGGTTGTCGCTGCCTCGTGAGGCCTCCTTCTGGGAACAACGCAGCATTTGGCTTTGATGTCTGTGATGACATGGTCTGCGTCATCTGAACTCGCGCTGATTAGATGATGATCAGTCGTGTCCATGTTTGTGTTTCAAAACTGACATGTACGTCCTCCTTTTTTAGAGGACTGCTCAGTGATACAGTACGCACATCTTTGCAGAACTGTGACTATAAATAAAATGTCATGTTGTATTAACACATCTTGTTGAGTCTTCATTTCTGCGCACTGCTTTCTCAATTGAGGGTTTCTCTCATTTCCTTTGTGACTCCAGATGGTAAAAATCCTTTGTACGTGTCCCACTAACAGGGCACATGACTTCCATTTTCATGGTCAATAACCTGTTGTGTTATTTTAGTTAACTGTGTGTGTTGTGTTTAACAAGCATTTGTCTCATTTGAGCGGTTAACTGACCTACTCAGGACAACATTTATTGTACTCTTATATTGTGGGGAAAAATGCTTTAAAATATGAACAGTAGTACAGCTACCAGTATTTCAATTTGTTTTAACTATTAAATTAACCTAAAATATGACTTTGTTGAAAACATTGGACACAATGTGTTGTCAAGCTTATGAGATGTGATGCAAGTGTTATTGTGACACTATTTTTTATTTTTTTCAATACTTCTATTTTAGTTTTTATAATAATGTAAATGAAGGGTTTCTAATCACTGCTATGTTGGAATTCTTGTTATTATTGATACTGTTGTTGATATTATTCATTTTTGTTTGATTACTTTTGGATTGTAGATGTTTGTGTGTCCTCAATTGCTCTGTTGATTGTTATTCTGAATGTTGCTGGTTTTGGAATTGCATTATTATCGTATTATTGTGTATTTTTGGTTGGACTGATTAATAATTAAAGAAAAAAAATTGGGCAATCTCCAACCTCCATTTATAATAAGATAGCATGAAGGAGGAGTCAGACTTGGTTGCCTGTCAGCCACAGATTAAAAGTCCATCGATCTGACTCTAATTTATTTATCAATTCTACTAAAAATTAAACATTGGCCTCCAAAAACAAAAGTAGTACAACTACCTCACCTTTACGAGTTTCTGTCGCTCTGTGACTCACTCGTAGCCTCGCCTACACCCACAATTAAACGTGTAACACGTTTTTTTTTATATAAAATTTTTTTTTTTTAAAGACAAATATAGTATGGAAAACAGTACAGTCAAATGTACAGGTTAAACTCTAAACATTAGAATATTGTGCTAAGGTTTGTTTATTCCAACAATTAGAATTACAAGGTGAAACTAATAAACGACATAGGCTCATAACATCCAACTCAACATATTCCAAGCCTTCTTTTTATATCATTTTATGGTAGATTTATGAGATAATAATGTAAAGAAATAATAATGTTGGAGAGTGGATTTCTACGGTATCTCCTCTGAGCTGCTTTTCCATATTTAGATTTTGATATACAAACCCCGTTTCCATATGAGTTGGGAAATTGTGTTAGATGTAAATATAAACAGAATACAATGATTTGCAAATCCTTTTCAACCCATATTCAGTTGAATGCACTACAAAGACAACATATTTGATGTTCAAACTGATAAACTTAATTTTTTTTTGCAAATAATAATTAACTTAGACTTTCATGGCTGCAACACGTGCCAAAGTAGTTGGGAAAGGGCATGTTCACCACTGTGTTACATCACCTTTTCGTTTAACAACACTAAATAACTGTTTGGGAACTGAGGAAACTAATTGTTGAAGCTTTGAAATTGGAATTCTTTCCCATTCTTGTTTTAGCACCACACACTTTTGTCAATATTTATTTCACATATACAGCGGTGTCCCAACTTAGGCGTGTTGTGTTACGACCTGTCGCTCAGCTAATTATTTAGTTGCAAGTAAAAATTGGAGTTGCAAACATACATATACACATACTGTACATACAGTGGGGCAAAAAAGTATTTAGTCAGCCAGCGATTGTGCAAGTTCTCCCACTTCAAATGATGACAGAGGTCTGTCATTTTCATCATAGGTACACTTCAACTGGGAGAGACAGAATGGGAAAAAAAAATTAAGGAATTCACATTGTAGGAATTTATTTGTAAATGATGGTGGAAAATAAGTATTTGGTCAACCATTCAAAGCTCTCACTGATGGAAGGAGGTTTTGGCTCCAAATCTCAGGATACATGGCCCCATTCATTCTTTCCTTAACACGGATCAATCGTCCTGTCCCCTTAGCAGAAAAACAGCCCCAAAGCATGATGTTTCCACCCCCATGCTTCACAGTAGGTATGGTGTTCTTGGGATGCAACTCAGTATTCTTCTTCCTCCAAACACAACAAGTTGAGTTTATACCAAAAAGTTCTATTTTGGTTTCATCTGACCACATGACATTCTCCCAATCCTCTGCTGTATCATCCATGTATCCATTTTGGTATCAACTCAACGTATTGTTGCATTTGAACAATTGTATTGTTGATAATAGAGGTAAATTATTGTTATTGTTCATTATCAATAATGCTATTTCTATTGGTATTTGTATTGTTCCATTTGTAGTGTAATAATGTTCATTGTCATTTCTGTATTTATTTCGCTAACTTATTCTTTGCTATCACTTTTACCATCATTTGTGTACATATTGTATTAGCTGATGTTGCTCTATTGTTGTTATTGTTGTGTTTGCTGTTGTTGTTTTTGTCTCTACGTCTTGTCCTCACAATTTCCCCCTCTGTTTTCTTTTTTTTCTCTTTCCTTCCCCTCCTGCTCTGGCCCAGCTGCACCAAATGTTAATATAAATACATTTAATGAAGTCAAATACAAATAAGGCAACAAGAGAAGTATCCTACACTTTTGTCAAGTAAATCTGAACAGCCGATATGGGCATCTACATCTACATCTACATCTACATCTACATCTACATCAACTATGTTTTGCCTGAGAAGCTGGACAGAAGAAAAACATAAAAAAATAATAAAAAATTGGAGTTGCAAGCTACCCTGACATACGTTGGCGTGGCAAATGTCACAGTGAACCTGGTGATATCCTACCAAAGCATCTGGTCTTACTCATGAGTATTAGCTTGCTGCTTTGTGTTCCTATGGAAGGGAGAAAGTGATTGTGGAGGACAGTGCTGAGAAAAATAAGCAAATTGTACCCATTGAATTGAAAAATAAATATTTTTTTAAAAATGTAAATATCTATATAATCCTTGGTTATTTATTTAAAAAAATATGGAAAAGCTGATGATGATGTGTTTGATGGAGAAGCAGCTACAGTAGAAGTCCACTTTGGTGTAAATGTTGTACATTATTATTACGTCATGAAACTACTTTAGTTGTTAGCAGTTCATTATATTGTAGTGGTTTTATTATTTTTTTTACAATATTATCTGAAAGTTTGTTGTCCTTTTTAGAAGGCATGTTACTGTTGCCTTGTCTTGGGGGGCCGAGCACCAATTAAATAGATTATAGATTCATTTCAGGGGGAGATGTTATTTGAGTTAGGAGCCCAGTAACAGAACCAATTAAGCTCGTAAGTTGAAATACTACTGTAGTGTACATCATTTTACTACAAGGCATGTACACATTTTATTAGCTTAGCCATATTGCAAGGAAAAAAGTTACATTTTCAGCATGCTTTGAATGGGAAAATATTTGGTGGACAAATCCAACAATTAAAAGCTTACAGTTTATGTCGCACATTTGACATACAGTAATCGTGCATTAGTTCATGTTCAGTGAACATTTGGGGGAAAATGTAACATTTTCAGGGTTTCAACATAACTTTATTTTAGGCTAAAATAAAGTGTGTCTGGAACGCATTCACAAAGCTTCACTTTTTCACATTTTGACATGTTCCAGCCTTATTCCAAAATGGAATTATTTTTAATTGTCTCCTCGAAATTCTACAGACAATTCTCCATAATGACTGTGGAAATATATATTTGTTATATTTTGCAAATGTATTAAAAATAAAAAAATAAATCACATTTACATAAGTATTCACAACTTTTGCTCAATACTTTGTTGATGCACCTTTGGCAGCAATTACAGCCTCAAGTATTTTTTAAAACGACGCCATAAGTTTTGCACACATACAGTGGGGCAAAAAAGTATTTAGTCAGCCAGCGATTGTGCAAGTTCTCCCACTTCAAATGATGACAGAGGTCTGTCATTTTCATCATAGGTACACTTCAACTGGGAGAGACAGAATGGGAAAAAATAATCCAGGAATTCACATTGTAGGAATTTTAAAGAATTTATTTGTAAATGATGGTGGAAAATAAGTATTTGGTCAACCATTCAAAACTCTCATTGATGGAAGGAGGTTTTGGCTCCAAATCTCACGATACATGGCCCCATTCATTCTTTCCTTAACACGGATCCATCGTCCTGTCCCCTTAGCAGAAAAACAGCCCCAAAGCATTATGTTTCCACCCCCATGCTTTACAGTAGGTATGGTGTTCTTGGGATGCAACTCAGTATTCTTCTTCCTCCAAACACCACAAGTTGAGTTTATACCAAAATGGATACATGGATGATACAGCAGAGGATTGGGAGAATGTCATGTGGTCAGATGAAACCAAAATAGAACTTTTTGGTATAAACTCAACTGGTCGTGTTTGGAGGAAGAAGAATACTGAGTTGCATCCCAAGAACACCATACCTACTGTGAAGCATGGGGGTGGAAACATCATACTTTGGGGCTGTTTTTCTGCTAAGGGGACAGGACGATTGATCCGTGTTAAGGAAAGAATGAATGGGGCCATGTATCGTGAGATTTTGAGCCAAAACCTTCTTTGAATGGTTCACCAAATACTTATTTTCCACCATAATTTACAAATAAATTATCATAAATTCCTGGATTTTTTCCCCACATTCTGTCTCTCCCAGTTGAAGTGTACCTATGATGAAAATGACAGACCTCTGTCATCATTTGAAGTGGGAGAACTTGCACAATCGCTGGCTGACTAAATACTGTATCGCTGGGCAGTTCCGCCCATTCCTCTTTGCACCACCTGTAAAGCTCCATCAGGTTGGATGCAAAGATTGGTTTTCATGCAGGATGTTTCTGTACATTGCTACATTTGTCTTATTCTAGACAGGGAGGTGACCAAGAAATTGATAGTCACTCTGTCAGAGCTAAAGCATTCTTCTGTGGAGAGAGAAGAACCTTCCAGAAGGACAACCACCAATCAGGTCTGTATGGTATAGTGACCAGACGGAAGCAATTTCTTAGAAAAAAGTTTGCCAACATGCACCTGAAAGACTCTCAGACCACTAGAAACCAGATTCTCCGGTCTTTGGCATGTTTGAAGGTAATCACCAGGCCTACAGGGAAGCATGGTGGTGGCAGCATCATGCTATGGGGATGGTTTTCAGCGTCCGGAACTGAGAGACCAGCCAGAATAGAGGGAAAGATGAATGCAGCAATGTACCGTGACATCCTGGAAGGAAAACACACTTCCCATCCAACCCGAGGGAGCTTGCCCAAAGGTAGGTCTGCCAAACTTGAGACATCGTATTCTAAAAGACTTGAGGCTGTAATTTCTGCCAAAGGGGCTTGAAAAAAGTATTGAGTGTAGGGTCTGAATTAGAGATGTCCGAAAATATCGGTTTAAAAAAAAAAACGCAGCTGTACAGAGTGGTACACGGACATAGGAGAAGTACAGAGCGCCAATAAACCTTAAAGGCACTGCTTTTGCCTGCCGGCCCAGTCACTTAATATCTACGGCTTTTCACACACACAAGTGAATGCAACGCATACTTGGTCAACAGCCATACAGGTCACACTGAGGGTGGCCGTACAAACAACTTTAACACTGTTACAAATATGCACCACACTGTGAACCCACACCAAACAAGAATGACACATTTCGGGGGAACATCCGCACCGTAACACAAGAAAACAAATACCCAGAATCCCTTGCAGCACTAACTCTTCGCACACCTTAACCTCTTAATGCTCTCTCAGGAAGAGCATGTCCCAAATTCCAAGCTGCTGTTTTGAGGCACATTATAAAATAATGTACTTTGTGTCTTCAATAACAAATATGGCAGTGCCATGTTGGCATTTTTTTCCAATAACTTGAGTTAATTTATTTTGTAAAACCTTGTTACATTGTTTAATGCATCACAACAAAATGAGGCATAATAATGTGTTCATTCCATGATTGTATGTGTCCGTATCGGTTGATATCGGAATCTGTAATTAAGAGTTGGACAATATCAGATATCGGCAAAAGAGCCATTATCGGACATCTGTAGTATGAATACATGAGTACATGTGATTTTTTTCTTTTGCTTTGTTTTTAATCATTTAGAAAATGATGGGGTATTTAATAGAACAAAAATGGATGTATATTATTCGAAAAGAAGACACAGATGCACGGTATGACAAACCGAGAAAAAAGGTCTACACAAAACCACTTTGAACTTGTTTTTCGTACTCGTGTGGGTTCAACTTTGTCACGTTTCAGCAGAGTTCTTGGACGACATCAAACCTGAGACCTCGCTGTCGATCCGGAAGGTGGAGACTCACCTTTGCCATCGTTGGTATTTCATTGTTTCCACATTAGAAAAAAGGTGATATAACGAGTCCAAATCAGGATGGATAAAGTGCACACCAAGAAAGGAAGTCTTTTCCAATGAGTTATTGAATGTTGGGATTCAATGTGTGGCCGCTGTTATCGCAGAGCAGAATGTGTCGTGGATCTTTTTTTAATCATTGAAAGTAATAAAAAAGTAGCGTTCCAAGTAAAATGTCAGCCTGAGAATGATGAGACGGACGAAAGTCCACTTTGATTTGATTCTGCCTTAAAGAGAATCCAGCTCGCTGATGTCCAGGCCGTCATGAGCTGATGTTCATGGCGTCCTTCTAATCGACCCAGGAAGAGATTATGAGACACTTCATTAGCGCGACCGCCCCTAAAAGGTTACTGGGTAATTATTCACTCTGATCTGCTCAGGTTTTATTCTTTTTTTTTTTTGTTTGTTTGATGTGCTCAAGGACATAACACGAGGCTGTTAGCGAGCTTGTCAGGGTGGCGCTCGCTTTCCCGTTATGTTGGAGGAGCTGTTATTTCTGATCGTCTGCATTTGCAGGTAATGAGGGGAGCCAGTTCTGTTTTGCATGCAGCATTCTGTATTTTGATGTTGTACATTTGTTGGTGGTGTGATAGATGATGAGCCAAGAAGACGCCAACGAGGAATCGTCGAACAGGAAGCTTTATTTCTTTCAGCCAGCTTCAGACTGGAACTGCAGTTTCCAGGAGGTAGGGTATGGGCCTGATCACTCCTCTGCCGACTTCTTGGACAACTGTCCTTAAATACCTTTTACACAGAGCCAGTTATTCTTTTTTGTTCTAGCCTGGGGGCCGGTCAGTCAACCTGTTTCCTGTGATCGGTTCGAGTCAGGTGACCTCCAACCCCTATCCTCTACTCCTACTTGTGAGGGCTTTCTACCAGATGTTGCTAATGTCTTTACACTTCCTCCTAAAACCCAAACCTGCATTCCTGTAGGATTCCAAATTTTGGGGGGCAATATCCACCACTCTCTGGAGAGCTTGCGAAGGTCCTGTGCACTTTTGGAGCGACCTAAGGTCATATTTCCTTAGTAAAATAACCTTCCTAAGGGTTCTGTGACCAAATACAAAAACATGCCAGCTAACAATCACATAAGAAAATGGTAAATGGTATTATTCACCACAACGGACAGACCAAAACAAAAAACAAAAAAACTGGAAGATATCCCCAAACTCAGCACTGTTGTCCTGGGTGATGATTTGCTTATTGATTTTGATCCGGAAGGGAGGTAACGACAAACGGTATTAGTGATGACCACGGTAAAACTGCTGACAGTACTACTGTTTCAAACTAAAATGATCCCAAAAATGTGTTTGATAACCGCACTTAGATAAACTTAGGGATGGATAACAGCGATAGTTCGCTAACTTAAATGCTGAGCTTGTCAGGGTGGCGCTCGCTTTCCCGTTATGTTGGAGGAGCTGTTATTTCTGATGGTCTGCATTTGCAGGTAATGAGGGGAGCCAGTTCTGTTTTGCATGCAGCATTCTGTATTTTGATGTTGTACATTTGTTGGTGGTGTGATAGATGATGAGCCAAGAAGACGCCAACGAGGAATCGTCGAACAGGAAGCTTTATTTCTTTCAGCCAGCTTCAGACTGGAACCGCAGTTTCCAGGAGGTAGGGTATGGGCCTGATCACTCCTCTGCCGACTTCTTGGAGAACTGTCCTTAAATACCTTTTACACAGAGCCAGTTATTCTTTCTTGTTCTAGTCTGGGGGCCGGTCAGTCAACCTGTTTCCTGTGATCGGTTCGAGTCAGGTGACCTCCAACCCCTATCCTCTACTCCTACTTGTGAGGGCTTTCTACTAGATGTTGCTAATGTCTTTACACTTCCTCCTAAAACCCAAACCTGCATTCCTCTAGAATTCCACATTTTTGGGGGGCAATATCCACCACTCTCTGGAGAGCTTGCGATGGTCCTGTGCACTTTTGAAGCGACCTAAGGTCATATTTCCTTCCAAAGGGTTCTGTGACCAAATACAAAAACATGCCAGCTGACAATCACATAAGAAAATGGTAAATGGTATTATTCACCACAACGGACAGACCAAAAACAAAAACAAAAAAACTGGAAGATATCCGTGAAGATTTGCGTATTGATTTTGATCCTGAAGGGAGGTAATGACAAACGGTATTAGTGATGACCGCGGTAAAACTGCTGAAAGTACTACTGTTTCAAACTAAAATGATCCAAAAAATGTGTTTGATAACCGCACTTAGATAAACTTAGGGATGGATAACGGCGATAGTTCGCTAACTTAAATGCTGAGCTTGTCAGGGTGGAGCTCGCTTTCCCGTTATGTTGGAGGAGCTGTTATTTCTGATGGTCTGCATTTGCAGGTAATGAGGGGAGCCAGTTCTGTTTTGCATGCAGCATTCTGTATTTTGATGTTGTCCATTTGTTGGTGGTGTGATAGATGATGAGCCAAGAAGACGCCAACGAGGAATCGTCGAACAGGAAGCTTTATTTCTTTCAGCCAGCTTCAGACTGGAACTGCAGTTTCCAGGAGGTAGGGTATGGGCCTGATCACTCCTCTGCCGACTTCTTGGACAACTGTCCTTAAATACCTCTTACACAGAGCCAGTTATTCTTTCTTGTTCTAGCCTGGGGGCCGGTCAGTCAACCTGTTTCCTGTGATCGGTTCGAGTCAGGTGACCTCCGACTCCTATCCTCTACTCCTACTTGTGAGGGCTTTCTACCAGATGTTGCTAATGTCTTTACACTTCCTCCTAAAACCCAAACCTGCATTCCTGTAGGATTCCAAATTCTTGGGGGCAATATCCACCACTCTCTGGAGAGCTTGTGATGGTCCTGTGCACTTTTGGAGCAACCTAAGGTCATATTTCCTTAGTAAAATAACCTTCCAAAGGGTTCTGTGACCAAATACAAAAACATGCCAGCTGACAATCACATAAGAAAATGGTAAATGGTATTATTCACCACAACGGACAGACCAAAAACAAAACCAAAAAAACTGGAAGATATCCGTGAAGATTTGCGTATTGATTTTGATCTGGTAGGGAGGTAACGACAAACGGTATTAGTGATAACTGCGGTAAAACTGCTGACAGTACTACTGTTTCAAACTAAAATGATCCAAAAAATGCGTTTGATAACCGCACTTAGATAAACTTAGGGATGGATAACAGCGATAGTTCGCTAACTTAAATGCTGAGCTTGTCAGGGTGGAGCTCGCTTTCCCGTTATGTTGAAGGAGCTGTTATTTCTGATCGTCTGCATTTGCAGGAAATGAAGGGAGCCAGTTCTGTTTTGCATGCAGCATTCTGTATTTTGATGTTGTACATTTGTTGGTGGTGTGATAGATGATGAGCCAAGAAGACGCCAACGAGGAATCGTCGAACAGGAAGCTTTATTTGTTTCAGCCAGCTTCAGACTGGAACTGCAGTTTCCAGGAGGTAGGGTATGGGCCTGATCACTCCTCTGCCGACTTCTTGGACAACTGTCCTTAAATACCTTTTACACAGAGCCAGTTATTCTTTCTTGTTCTAGCCTGGGGGCCGGTCAGTCAACCTGTTTCCTGTGATCGGTTCGAGTCAGGTGACCTCCGACTCCTATCCTCTACTCCTACTTGTGAGGACTTTCTACCAGATGTTGCTAATGTCTTTACACTTCCTCCTAAAACCCAAACCTGCATTCCTGTAGGATTCCAAATTCTTGGGGGCAATATCCACCACTCTCTGGAGAGCTTGTGGTTGACCCAAACGTTAATTGAGTGTTGTTAAAAGAAAAGGTGATGTAACACAGTGGTGAACATGCCCTTTCCCAACTACTTTGGCACGTGTTGCAGCCATGAAATTTTAAGTTAATTATCATTTGCAAAAAAAAAAAATAAGTTTGAGTTTGAACATCAAATATATTGTCTTTGTAGTGCATTTAATTGAATACGGGTTGAAAAGGATTTGCAAATCATTGTATTCCGTTTATATTTACATCTAACACAATTCCCCAACTCATATGGAAACGGGGTTTGTATATATATATATATATATGTATGTATATATGTAATTATATATGTCTATGTATGGATATATGTGTGTATGTATGTCCATCCATCCATCCATTTTCTACCGCTTATTCCCTTTCGGGGTCGCGGGGGGCGCTGGCACCTATCTCAGCTACAGTCGGGCGGAAGGCGTATGTATATATATATACATATATATATATATATATATGTATGTATATGTAAGTAGATATATATGTATTTACAGTATGTATGAATGTACACAGTATATATGTATGTATGTATATATATGTGTGAAAGTATATATAAATATATATATATGTGTATTTATTTGTATGTGTGTATTATTAGTTTGAAAATGTTAGTGTTTTGTCATTACATTTTGATTTGTTTACCCTTTTTATCCTAATGTTTTTATTGTTGTTTTTTTTTTTTTTTTAGATATGTTATTTTGAAATACACAACCTTTCAAATTTTAGCAGGTACATTTGCGCAAAGTATCGGATCGGTTTTGCCGATACCAGTCTGACTTTTACTTATCGGACAGTAAATCAGCGGTATCGCACATCACCAGTATCCATCCCCTCCGCCACGCACCTGTTGCGCAGGTGATCTTGCGCTGCCCACCCCAACTTGGGCAGCAGCTACGCCGCGGCCAAAGACGCCACGGCCGTGATAAATATGCATCAGTGCCTCACAGAAGAGTTATTTCCACCGTTTGTGTGTGGGAGTGTAAATTTATGTGCGTAATCCGCACACATGGTATCTGTGCTCGTGGTCAGGATGAGAATGAATATTCACAATACATAGGAATATAATGATGGGGGGTGCAGGGGGGGGGGGGGGTGCTGCAGCAGATGATGCAACCTCTCCAGCAGCAGAAGCAGGATGAAGCATTTAGAATTTCAATCTGTGTTATCACAGCCACGCTTTTATTGCCTTTGTGGGGGAATAACAACCACCACAAGTGGACTATCCATCACACCTTTCACCTGTGGGTACAAATATTACTTTCTGATCAGGGTTTGATGCCGGGCCTTTTCCAGTACTGGTTGATCACATGTATCAATCGTATATGTTGCTATTTATTCACGTGCTGCTGACAGTTTATCAATGACAACACAATATTGGCAGGAATTCTTCATTTTCTTTTATTGTAAACAAAGCCAGTGGTCCACAACCACTAAACCTGGGGTCTTCAACGTTGGACCCCTTACTTGTATGTCTTGTCGGAAAATTGTGTTTTATTATAAACTGGTCGTAATGCTACCTTGCTATTGTGCAGTACTACCATATACAAAGAATAGCAATAGTGCTGGCAAAAAGCATGCTAATCGATAACATGAATCGATTAACGTGGACCCCGACTTAAACAAGTTGAAAAACTTATTGGGGTGTTACCATTTAGTGGTCAGTTGTACGGAATATGTACTGTACTGTGCAATCTACTAATAAAAGTTTCAATCAATCAATCAAAAGGCAACTGGCATGCTAACCGCTAGCTGACAACCAGGCTGCTAAACACTAGCTCACAACTAGTCCTCAAAATGCTAGCTGGCAACTGGTGGATTCATTGCTAGCTGGCATCTAGAGCACTAATTGTAAGCTGCCAAATAACACGCTAATAACCAGCTAGCAACTGTACCGCTAGTTGGCAACTAAAGCGCAAATTGTTAGCTAGCAACTTAAGCACAAATAGTCCACAAAATGATTGCTGGCATCTAGAGGACTAATGGTTAGCTGGCAACTAACATCCTAATAACCAGTTAGCAACTATACCGCTAACTGACAACTCGAGTGCAAATCGCTAGTTGGCAACTAGAGTGCAAATGGTTAGCTGGCAACTAAAGCACTAATCAATAGTTGGTAACTATTCATTAATCACGGACCTTTGATCCCTCAGGCGGTACTGCATCAAAAACCGACATCAGTGTGTAAAAGATATCACCACATGGGCTCAGGAACACTTCTTAAAACCACTGTCAGTAACTACAGTTGGTCGCTACATCTGTAAGTGCAAGTTAAAACTCTACTATGCAAAGCAAAACCCATTTATCAACAACGCCAAGACTACAGCACTGATCGCTAGCTATTAACTACAGCGCACACTGCTAACTGGCAACTAACACACTAATAACCAGCTAGCAACTATAACGCTAACTGACAACTAGAGTCCAAATTGGGGGGGGGCGTGGTTAAAAGGGGAGGAGTATAATTCACCAACTCGAGTATTTCATATATATTTCATATAAATATATAATATATATACATGTATGTATGAAATGCTTGACTCTCAGTGAATTCTAGCTTTATATATTTATTTTATTTTGTATATAAATTAAAGAAATACTTGAATTTCCAACGGCACCTATCAAATACACAGTAATAAAAACACAGTTGTTCTACTAACTGTACTGTGCTTGCTGGTTACTAAAAAAAAAAAAAAAACGACACTTACCTTAGACAATTTGAGTAACCTTTGTTTTGCCATTTGCGTATTTGCGAGCGATCTCCAAATCCGTGAACATGTATCACGGATTTTTTGTAGACATCCGCAAATGAGAACGGGATGTTGCTTCCAGGTATCTGCATAGCCATTTTTGTCTCAGCATAAGATACACCATCGGGTCTACCGTCTTCATTCTGCGAGGTGACCCATAATACTGGGTTGTGAACGATGCTGCGCTGTGGACGCTTTGTGCTTCGCTGACCGTTCATAGCTGAGTATATCCGTTTGTCCGCCGTGTTCAAAGGAGAAGTCTGTTCTACATAATTTACAGGCAACATACCCCTTCCCCTTCGAACTCTCCTGGATAAACTGAAATTCTTGTTTCCAATCGTTCTGGAACTTGCAAGCGTATTCTTCGTTTTGCTCGTCGACAGTGTAATATATTGAGTTGGAGTTAATTACCAGGCGACGTGATGAAGTTAAGTCTCTTTACTGGGGGCTTCAGAACAGACTCCCTAATGCATGTTCCTTGACTGCACTTAAATGTAGAATATTTTTACATTCTATTCTAATTCATGTACAGTCGATGGCAGTATTGTCCTGTTTAAGAGGGTCACAACATTGCTGAGTCAGGTTGTCATGGAGCTGGAGGGGGCGTGGCCTCCAGCTCCGCCTGAATTTCGGGAGATTTTTGAGAGAAAATTGGTCCCGGGAGGTTTTTGGGAGAGGCGCTGAACTTCGGCAGTCTCCCGGAAAATCCCGGAGGGTTGGCAAGTATGGGAATCAGACAGCGGATCCTGAGCTGGCCCGTGTCAGACCCGCGTTCGCGGCAAACTAAACTGGTATTATGCACCACCCCTCCGCCTACGCAAATCCTGAGCTGACCAATGTCTGATCCGCAGACGTGCCTAGGGGCGAGAACTAGCTAGGTCGAGCTACGCGCATGAGCCAAGATCGTTCATTTCTGGACTTTTCTTTGCTGAAACACGACCTAAGTATAGATTTGTTGCTACATTCACATTAATGATCGGCCTTTGTGTTTCTATCATCACTTATGTATGATTGTAATGACCTTGTTTGATAGGACTAGCAGTAAAACATTATATTCTGTCAAAAAAAAAGGCTATTTCATTTCAAATGGAATAGCAATTTGGGCAGAATATGTTATGGTAGTTAAGTAAAGTTTCTTTTCTGTGTATTTTTCTTGATGCGATGCTCGGAGCTGGTAAATCACGTTTTTTATGTCTCAATCCTTTTATTTTTTTATAAACTTTTTGGTTGTCACTCTTAAAGGCCTACTGAAATGAGATGTTCTTATTTAAACGGGGATAGCAGCTCCATTCTATGTGTCATACTTCATCATTTCGCAATATTGCCATATTTTTGCTGAAAGGATTTAGTAGAGAACATCCACGATAAAGTTTGCAACTTTTGGTCGCTAATAAAAAAGCCTTGCCTGTACCGGAAGTAGCAGACGGGTCACGGGTTGTGGAGCTCCTCACATCTGAACATTGTTTATAATCATAGCCACCAGCAGCAAGAGCGATTCGGACCGAGAAAGCGACAATTTCCCCATTAATTTGAGCGAGGATGAAAGATTTGTGGAGTAGGAAAGTTAGAGTGAAGCACAAAAAAAAAAAGGAAAGGTGGCGGCAGTGGTAGCGTTTCAGATGTAATTAGACACATTTACTTGGATAATTCTGGAAGATCCCTTATCTGCTTATTGTTTTAATAATGTTTTAGTGAGATTATAAAGTCATACCTGAAAGTTGGATGGCTGCAGTGAACGCCAGTGTCTCTGAAAGAAGCCGAGGAGCCAAGATCACAGCTGCCTTTTTGAGCTGCAGGAGGAGGTCGTAGAATCCACTGAAGTCTCCGGTAGGAGCCGACTGGATATCACAATTTTCCCATCCAAAAACTTGCTGGTTGACGTAGAGAAGCATGTTCGCTTGACCGCTCTGTGTTAAAGCTTCACAACAAAGAAACATCGGCAGCTGCAATCCACCGCTTTCCACCAACAGCATTCTTCTTTGACGTCTCCATTATTAATTGAACAAACTGCAAAAGATTCAGCAACACAGATGTCCAAATTACTGTGTAATTATGTAATGAAAAGCGACAACTTTTAGCGTTGTTTGGTGCTGGGCTAATATGTCCGCTACAACCCGAGACGTCACAAACACACGTCATCATTCCGCGACGTTTTCAACAAGAAACTCTGCGGGAATTTTAAATTGTAATTTAGTAAACTAAAGCGGGCGTATTGTCATGTGTTGCAATGTTAATATTTCATCATTGATATATAAACTATCAGACTGTGTGGTGGCTAGTAGTGGCTTTCAGTAGGACTTTAAAGTATTCTGTAAGAATGCACACTGTCTTGTGACTTGTTGATAAGCATGCGGGTTCAATTCCCGGATTATGGTTGTTAAATTGTTGTAAAAAACAGACTTTTTTGCTAAATGCTGCCGCTAGCATTACGCTAATTAGCGTAATGCTAGCGGCAGCATTTAATCCACGTGGATTATTTTAGTTTGTTTAAATGTAGCGGCAGCATTTAGCATAAAAATCCGTTTTTTACAACAATTTAACAACCATAATCTGAATTCCTGTGTGGAAGTGTGGCCGGGGAACACATAGAAGAGTAACATAAAGACCTTGTATCAACTACGGAAAAGAGCTATAAGGATTATTCATGAAGTAGATTACTTAGAACACAGCAACATATTATTTATTGATTCTGGTCTATTGAAACTTCAGGAGCTAGTAAAGCTACAGACATTGTGTCATGTTTAAGGCTAAAAGTAAAACATTACCAGCAAATTTACAAAAAAATGTTTGTCATCACTTCTGAGAGTACAGAGCATAGAAGAAAATAGAGTAGAAAGTACTTTATAGATCCCTGGGGGAAATTCAGCACCACAGTTCGCTCACAATACACAATAATAATAAATAATAATATATAACATATATATAATATATGAATAGTATGAATATATTCTACATTTAAGTGCAGTCAAGGAACATATGCATTATACAGTCTGATGTCTTTCGGTATGAAGGACCTCCTGTGTGGTTCCGTGTTACATTTTGGGAGTCGAGCCTTCCACTGATTGTGCTCATTCTCTCAGCAAGGTCCGAGCGTAGCGGGTGGGAGGTGTTGTCCATAATTGCTAGGAGTTTTGCTAGACTTCTCCTCTCTGACACCACCGCCAGAGAGTCCAGCTCCACTCCCACCACATTGCTGGCCTTCTCTACCAACTTGTCCAGTCTGTATGTGTCCCTCGCTCTCAGTCCGCTGCCCCAGCAGGCTACGGCGTACAAGAAGCTGCCCGCCACCACCGACTCGTAGAACATCTTCAACATCTTTGTACAGACCTTGAAGGACCTTGAAGGATCCTAGCCTCCTGAGGCTGTCCCTTCTTGTCGAGGACCTCAGTGTGTTTTGACCCATTCAGCTTGTTGTCCATGTGTACTCCCAGGTATTTACAATCCTCTACCATGTCCACATCCACCCCCCTGATGGAAACAGGGGTCGCTGAAGTACTCCTCCTCCTTCCCAGGTCCACAACCAGCTCCTTGGTCTTGGTCACATTAAGCTGGAGGTGGTTCTTTCCACACCATGTGACCGAGTCCTCCCCTGTATTCCCCGTCATCACCATCCTCAATACACCCCACTATCACAGAGTCATTAGAAAACTTCTGAAGGTGGCAGGACTCTGATTGATAGTGGAAATGGGTGGTGTAGATGGTGAAGAGGAAGGGGGAGAGGACTGTACCCTGCGGGGCCCCGGTGTTGCTGACCAGCCTGTCAGACGCAGTCCAACGTACTGTGGTCTGTCAGTCAGGTCATCTACAACCCAGGACACCAAGGGGGCCTCCACCTGCATCTTCTCCAACTTCACACCCAGTAGCCCAGGCGGTATAGTATGGAAAGCAGTGGAGAAGTCAAAAAACATGACCCTCACACTGCTCACAGGCTAGTCCAGGTGGGCGTGGGCTCGGTTCAGCAGGTAGATGACTGCGTCCTCCACTCCCAGTCAGGGCTGGTAGGCGAATTGGAGTGGTTCCAGGTGGGGCTTGACTGTAGGAAGGTCATTTCAAACAGCAATATTCAAGGACAACCTGTAAAACTCCCTTTTTAGACCAGTTGATCTGCCGTTTCTTTTCTTTTTCTCCTATGTCCCACTCTCCCTTGTGGAGGGGGTCCGGTCCGATCCGGTGGCCATGTACTGCTCGCCTGTGTATCGGCTGCGCTGCTGATCCGCCTCCGCTTGGGATGGTTTCCTGCTGGCTCCGCTGTGAACGGGACTCTCGCTGCTGTGTTGGACCCGCTTTGGACTGGACTCTCGCGACTGTGTTGGATCCATTGTGGATTGAACTTTCACAGTATCATGTTAGACCCGCTCGACATCCATTGCTTTCCTCCTCTCCAAGGTTCTCATAGTCATCATTGTCACCGACGTCCCACTGGGTGTGAGTTTTCCTTGCCCTTATGTGGGCCTACCGAGGATGTCGTGGTGGTTTGTGCAGCCCTTTGAGACACTAGTGATTTAGGGCTATATAAGTAAACATTGATTGATTGACTGATAAAACAAATGTGTACATCAGTGGGGGTAAAATTGTGGAATTCTCTTTACAATGAGATAAAAGATTGTAGAAATATATTCCAAATGAAAAAAAAATATATAAAGACAGAACAATAAGATCATATGGACAGCCTCAAGTGTTTACATTTTGCTTTATATTTATTATTTCACTTTTTTTTGTCTGGTTTTGTATTTCTTTTGTATCATTCCGTGAGGTGTATATTATTATTATTATTTCCTCTGTTTGGTTTATACTTTATGAAGTTGGGCACTTGTTGTGTTTCTATTGTGTTTTTTGATTGTTTCATTACATTTGGATGTATTTGTTGGTTTAAATCAGTGGTTCTCAACCTTTTTTCAGTGATGTACCCCCTGTGAACATTTTTTTTTTTAATTCAAGTACCCCCTAATCAGAGCAAAGCATTTTTGGTTGGAAAAAAGAGATGAAGAAGTAAAATACAGCACTATGTCATCAGTTTCTGATTTATTAAATTGTATAACAGTGTAAAATATTGCTCATTTGTAGTGGTCTTTCTTGAACTATTTGGAAAAAAGATATAAAAGTAACTAAAAACTTGTTGAAAAATAAACAAGTGATTCAATTATAAATAAAGATTTCTCCACATAGAAGTAATCATCAACTTAAAGAGCCCTCTTTGGTGATTGTAATAGAGATCCATCTGGATTCATCAACTTACTTATAAACATTTCTTCACAAAAAAAGAAATCTTTAACATCAATATTTATGGAACATGTCCACAAAAATCTAGCTGTCAACACTGAATATTGCATTGTTGCATTTCTTTTCACACTTTATGAACTTACATTCATATTTTGTTGAAGTATTATTTAATAAATATATTCATAAAATATTTTTGAATTGTTGCTATTTTTAGAATATTTAAAAAAAATCTCACCTACCCCTCGACATACCTTCAAGTACCCCCAGGGGTACACGTACCCCCATTTGAGAACCACTGCTTTAAATGATATCCATGACATAAGACTATGTATTATGTCAAAGGGGGCAGGAAACTATAAGATTTTTCTTCATCCTGCTCCTTCTCAGGCATTGTTGTGTGAATTTAAAATTGCATAATTGAGTTATAATTGCCTATCGATCAAAGATGCACATTAATGAAGGAGATAAATACAAATGAAATGAAAGTTATTCCAGTGTTTCCTGGTCTTGTGAGTTTGTGCCGCTGTGGTATTAATATGAGTGTGTATTATTTCTTTCTTTATTCTTTAGGGGAGGAAGATCCTGTTGACTGTTGACTGTGAGACCTGTTGTTTCCATTTCAAAAACAAGGTATGTCTGTTATGAGTTTTTTGGCATACTTAATTGTAGAACAAAATATAATATTAGTTGATGTGAGTGTGAAAAATGAGGGTTTATTGCTGCACATATTAAGGATCCTTTTTCTTAATATAGATTTTTGTTGGGCTTCAGAGGGGTTAGTGCGTCTGCCTCACAATACGAAGGTCCTGCAGTCCTGGGTTCAAATCCAGGCTCAGGATCTTTCTGTGTGGAGTTTGCATGTTCTCCCCGTGAATGCGTGGGTTCCCTCCGGGTACTCCGGCTTCCTCCCACCTCCAAAGACATGCACCTGGGGATAGGTTGATTGGCAACACTAAATGGTCCCTAGTGTGTGAATGTTGTCTGTCTATCTGTGTTGGCCCTGCGATGAGGTGGCGACTTGTCCAGGGTGTACCCCGCCTTCCGCCCGATTGTAGCTGAGATAGGCGCCAGCGCCCCCCGCGACCCCGAAAGGGAATAAGCGGTAGAAAATGGATGGATGGATGGATAGATTTTTGTTATTTGCTGATGTATATATTTTATAAACTGTTTTTTAAGTAGAGACTATTTTATGCTTTATCTTTTATTATTATTATTATTATTTCTACATGTAAGCATAAATAATTGACGCTGGGATGTGGAGAGAGATCTTGTTGACTGTGGACTGTGTGAGACCTGTTGTTTCCATTTCAAAAACAAGGTATGTCTGTTATGAGTTTTTTGGCATACTTAATTGTAGAACAAAATATAATATTAGTTGATGTGAGTGTGAAAAATGAGGGTATATTGCTGCACATATTAAGGATGCTTTTTCTTAATATAGATTTTTGTTATTTGCTGATGTATATATTTTACAAACTGTTTTTTAATTAGAGACTATTTTATGCTTTATCTTGTATTATTATTATTATTATTATTATTTCCACATGTAAGCATAAATAATTGACGCTGGGATGTGGAGAGAGATCTTGTTGACTGTGGACTGTGTGTCAGACGCCCTGTTTTTGTTTCCATTCAAAAAAAAAAGAAAAGGTGAATAAATCCTCCACTTCACCTCCTGTGTGTGCATCACTATAAAAGACAACACAGAACAGTGACTGTTAAATATATAATGTTTAATGTAAAGTGTCTATCTGCAATCTTTATCATTAAAATGAATGAATTAGAAATTAATTATTTTAATCACTGTTTACCTTGGTTCAGACACCTAATGTATTTTGCGCCTGTTCATAATTTCTTATGCTACTGTATGGAACTTGGTCCCATCTTCTATTTTGTGTTCTATTGCAGGGGTAGGGAACCTATGGCTCTAGAGCCAGATGTGGCTCTTTTGATGACTGCATCTGGCTCTCGGATAAATCTGAGCTGACTCTGCTTAACACAATAAGTAATGAATAATTCCACTTGTAATCACAGTGTTAAAAATAATGTTCAAAATATAAAACATTCTCATGCATTTTTAATCCATCCATCCGTTTCCTACCGCACCTGTTCAAGAAGTTGCGTTAAGAAGTTATTTATTTATTATTGGTCAGTGTGGGGCTTGTCCTCCTGGGGGTTCTTCAGACCACCAAGCACCGACATGAGAGCCTGTTTCAGGGTTACAATATTGTTTTATTTTTCAATAAGTCTCTCAGTTGTTTTCCAGCAATTGTCTTTTTCTCTTTTGTTCTCACTCGCGCTCTGGCTCCAGCCCCAACCCCAACCCCGTCTCTCCACCCGGCTGCTACTTATAACAGAGCGACAGATGATTAGATAACAAGGCCCAGGTGGGCCATCTACACACCTGTCGCTGATTTCAAGGCCCATCCTGGCAACACCCCGCTTCGCTGCAGGCCCGCAGGCCACGACCCCTCCACATTTAGCTTCAGAATAACAATGTTATTACAAAGAATAAGAGACCTATTATACTCTGGAAATGTTGGTCTTACTTAAAAATAGTTGTGTTCAGTGTTAAAAAAAATATTATATGGCTCCTAAGTAAATACATTTTAAAATATTTGGCTTCTTGGCTCTTTCAGTCAAAAAGGTTCCCGACCCCTGATCTATTGCCTGGATTTTTGCCTACAATTGCTCATGCTGCGTTCGCGTAAAGGGGAAGATTATCATTATTTCAAAAGGGTTAAAAACAATACAAATCAGTTCCCAGTGGCTTGTTGTATTTTTTTAAGGTTTTTTCAAAATTTTACCGGTCCCCGAAATATCCCTAAAAAATGCTTTAAAGTGCTTGATTTTCGCTATTTGCGATGCCACTATCCATTTCCCTGTGACGTCACACAGTGCTGCCAATGTAAACAAACAATGGGAATACCACAGCAAGATATAGCGACATTAGCTCGGATTCAGACTCGGATTTCAGCGGTTTAAGCGATTTAACAGATTACGCATGTATTGAAACAGATGGTTGGAGTATGAAAGTATTGAAGAAGAAACTGAAGCTATTGAGCGAATAGCTATTGACGCTATTCATAGCCATAGCATGGCCGAATAGCTGCGTTAGTAGCTGCGGTAAAATGTGCAGACCAAACGATCAGGACTTTTGCATCTCGTGACACTGGAGCAACTTAAATCCTTCGATTGGTAAGTGTTTGTTTCGCATTAAATGTGGGTGGAAGGAAACGTAATATAGTTGCAAATGCATCTGCAGGTTATCCATACATCTCTGTGTCATGTCTGTCATCGCCGGTAAAATGTGGAGACACTCTGGCACATTCAATGGGGGTCTGGCGGCAGACACTTTTGCATCTTGGGGCCAGTGGTGCAACTTGAATCCCTCCCTGTTAGTGTTGTTACACCCTCCGACAACACACCGTCGAGGCATGATGTCTCCAAGGTTCCCAAAAATAGTCGAAAAAACGGAAAATAACAGAGCTGAGACCCGGTGTTTGTAATGTGTTGAAAATGAAAATGGCGGCTGTGTTACCTCGGAGACGTCACATTCTGACGTCATCGCAAAAAGAGCGATAAACAGAAAGGCGTTTAATTCGCCAAAATTCACCCATTTAGAGTTCGGAAATCGGTAAAAAAAAGATATGGTCTTTTTTCTGCACCATCAAGGTATATATTGACGCTTGCATAGGTCTGCTGATAATGTTCCCCTTTAATCAAGTAAGATACTTTCTGGTTTGTTAAAATGTTGTGTTGCTTACATATTTTTCTAGCAGCTCTCGGGGCCGAATCAAGAAGTTCACCCACAATTTAACGTTGCCCTTATCTTGTCTAGTTTGTAGCAATGAAACAGACAACACCAACATTTAACAATATATTTATTCAAATATAACATTAGAAACAATGATTAATGATAAACTTTACTGTATTTTCTTGTCTTTTAGCGCAAACATGAATAGAAGGACTGTGCCTGTCTCGTTATCAACCTTAAGACGAAGGACACGTGTCAACTTTCATCAAAAGCTGGCCAAGATATGACGTTTCTGTTGTCCGAACTTGTGGTAGGCAACTTCATGAATTTCTTTTTTAAAAATAACGTCATTGTTGCTTCTCTTTCTGCTTGGAATAACCTATTCTGTCTATTTTTCTGACCAGGTCTCTTGTAAGAGAGACCTGATACATAATAATAATATTCTGTTCAGCTCTACAGCTAATTTGAAACTCGTGTTCATTTTAACATATTCAATTTTAGACAACTACAGAGACGCATCAAAAATAATGCAACAATATGGAAAGAGCTACAACACCTCAGACCTGCAATCTGAGGCAGAGAATGAGGAGCTGCCAGAAAAAAAGGAACAGGAAGCCAGTGTAAGTGTGTTCTGTCTTGTTTTTGTCATGTTTCTACAGTAATAGGAAGGTTATTTCCGGTAGCATTCAAAAATAGACCAAAGATGCTTGTACTATATGTATATTTGGCAATTTTGGTAATGCAATAATCCTAATGATATGCAGCGGTGGGTAGTAACGCGCTACATTTACTCAGTTACATTTACTTGAGTAACTTTTGGGATAAATTGTACTTCTAAGAGTAGTTTTATGCAACATACTTTTACTTTTACTTGAGTATATTTATAGAGAATAAACGCTACTTTTACTCCGCTCCATTCATGTACATTCAGCTCGTTACTTGCTACTTTTTTTTTATCGATCTATTAATGTTTGTTTTGGTTTTTCAAAATAGGATCTACGCATGCCTGCGTTTCACCAATCACATGTAGTCACTGGTGACGTTGGACCAATCAAACAGAGCCAGGCGGTCACGTGACCGTCTCACGTCTAATCCGATTTAAAAAAGTTTAAAAACTTATTGGAGTGTTACCATTTAGTGGTCAACTGTTCGAAATATGTACTGTACTGTGCAATCTACTAATAAAAGTTTCAATCTATCAACCAATCAATCAAAAGTATAAAGGAAAAAAGACACTTTTTATTTCAACCATACTTCCCGTCAAAAGCCTAAAGACTGATCGCACAGTTCCTGTCTTCACAATAAAAGCGCCGCTCCATCGCGCCTGCGCTAACAAAATAAGAGTCTCAGAAAGCCAGAGCAAACAAGCTAGCAAGCTACGGAGTTTGCCGCCAATGTATTTCTTGTAAAGTGTATAAAAACGAATATGGAAGCTGGACAAATAAGATGCCAAAAACCAACAACTTTCATGTGGTTTTAGACAGAAAAGAGGAACTTTTTTTCTCCTCCATTTGAAAACCGGGACGTTATCAGCACTACTGTCAGGTAATACACCAACTTATATTTTTGTCTTCATTAAAGATAGGAATCTATGTGTTAAACATGCATGTATATTCATTAAAACACCTTTAACATGTGAACAAAAACGGCAAAATAAATAAATATAAATCATATACTGTATATATAAAGGTATGTATATATATGATATGTGTGTATGTATATATGAGGTAGATCACCTCGACTTGGTCTTTTATTAAGTAATTGATAAACGTTGAAAAACTTATTCGGGTGTTACCATTTAGTGGTCAATTGTACGGAATATGTACTGTACTGTGCAATCTACTAATACAAGTTTCAATCAATCAATCAATCAATCAATGTGTACTGAGGCTATGGTGCTGTTAAGTTATTGTGGCTCAATTTGCCTTAATTTTTATTTTATTTTAATGTATTATTATTTAATATATAATATTGTTTTAGTTGCTTAAGAGATATTCCTGGCTGTGAATTTGCTCATTGCTATTTTTATGTTTTTGTGCGTTATTTGTTGCCGTAATCATTAAACAAACAGGTTACTCATCAGTTACTCAGTACTTGAGTAGTTTTTTCACAACATACTTTTTAATTTTACTCAAGTAAATATTTGGGTGACTACTTCTTACTTTTACTTGAGTAATAAATCTCTAAAGTAACAGTACTCTTACTTGAGTACAATTTCTGGCTACTCTACCCACCTCTGCTCATCAGTTACACAGTACTTATTTACTTGAGTAGTTTTTTCACAACATACTTTTTACTTTTACTCAAGTGAATATTTGGGTGACTACTCCTTACTTTTACTTGAGTAATACATCTGTAAAATAACAGTACTCTTACTTGAGTACAATTTCTGGCTACTCTACCCACCTCTGATCTTACTTAGATTTCAGTTTTTGCAGTCTATATTGTGTTTTTTTGGCGATTACTGGATTAATTGATCAGACTAATTGCCGGATTAAAAAAATAATGGATAGCGGCGGCCCTGAAATATTCCCTCCTGGCGTCTTGACCATCGTGCTGTGCTGAGCCAACATGTGTTGTTGTTTTCAAAATGGTTGCGTCAACAAAGAAGAAGAGGTGTTGAGGCCGCACTGGAAGTGATGATTCACACGTTAAATGTAAGTAGCGTAGCTCCGCCAGCTAAGAATCATCACATCACAGGAGTCTCCCCGTTTATTCGCCGACTACGAAGCAGCTCTAGGGTCGGCGCCGAGATGACATCATTAGCGTCGCCGCTCTGTGTCAAATTCCCTTTGAGCCGCAGACGGGTTTTAATCGCTGGCGACTTGGCAGGTTGCGGCGTATTTTGACACAACTTCTAGGACGTTTCACAGCGACTGTCAGGCGTGGTGATCGTCAACTTTGCATATTTTTGCATTATTATTCACAAATGTGAAGAAATGTCCTCCCTTTTCTACTGGAGACAATTTGGGGTCCGCCTTCTTTGCCCCAAGAGCTCCTTTGATCACTTATGGTACCTAACTACTGTACTTTATTCATTCATTATTGTAGCAAAGCTGTGTTGATAAATGTTAATCGTTTAATATTAAAATCAGTGAGATTGGCACATTGTGTAAATGGTAAATAAAAACAAAATACAATGTGTAGCAGATCCTTTTCAACATATGTTTAATTGAATAGACCGCAAACACAATATATTTAACATTCGAACTGGAAAACGTTATTTTTTGCAAATATTAGCATATTTAAAATTTGATGTCTGCAACATCTTTCAACAATGCTGGCACAAGTGGCAAAAAAGACTGAAAAAGTTGAGGAATGCTCATCAAACACTTATATGGAGCATCCCACAGGTGAACAGGCTAATTGGGAACAGGTGATTGGCTATGAAACATGCTCAGTCATTCACAAACAAGGATGGGACGAGGGTGACCACTTTGTCAACAAATGCGTGAGCAATTTGTCGAACAGTTTAAGAACATTTCTCAACGAGCTATTGCGAGGAATTTAGGGATTTCACCATCTACAGTCCGTAATATCATCAAAAGGTTCAGAAAATCTGGAGAAATCACTGCACGTAAGCGATGATATTACAGACCTTTGATTGTTTAAAGGATATCACCACATGAGCTCAGGAACACTTAAAAAACACTGTCAGTAACTCACAGATGGTCGCTACAT
The DNA here is from genome assembly GCF_033978795.1 of Nerophis ophidion. Lineage (NCBI taxonomy): Eukaryota > Metazoa > Chordata > Actinopteri > Syngnathiformes > Syngnathidae > Nerophis > Nerophis ophidion. Next base: position 1,685,640 of record NC_084615.1, on the reverse strand, counting down.
CTCTAAGTGCAAGTTAAAACTCTACTGTGCAAAGTAAAGCCATTTATCAACAACACCCAGAAACGCTACCGGCTTCACTGGGCGCGAGCTCATCTAAAATGGATTAATGCAAAGTGTAAAAGTGTTCTGTGGTCTGACGAGTCCACATTTCAAATTATATTTGGAAACAGTGGACGTGGTGTCCTCCGGAACAAAGAGGAGAAGAACCATCTGGATTGTTCTAGGCGCAAAGTTCCAAAGCCAACATGTGTGATGGTATGGGGGTGTATTAGTGCCCAAGGCATGGGTAACTTACACATCTGTGAAGGCACCATTAATGCTGAAAGGTCCATACAGGTTTTGGAACAACATATGTTGTCATCCAAGCAACGTTATCATGGACGCCCCTGCTCATAAAATAATGTGGCGGACTACATAAAATAATGTGGTGGGCTACATAAAATAATGTTCTATGCTACTTCAAATAATGTGGCAGACTACAGTACATAAAATAATATGACGGGCTACATAAAATAATATGGCGGGCCACTTCAAATAATGTGGGCAGACTACATAAAATAATATGGAGGACTACATAAAATAATATGGTGGTCTACATAAAATGGTGGGTTATACAAAATAATGTTGCAGACCACTTTATATAATGTGGCGTACTACATAAAATAATGTTGCGGGCCAAGTCAAATATTGTGGCGGACTACATAAAAAAAATGTGGTGGTGTCCATAAAATAATGTGGCGGTCTACATAAAATAATGTTGCGGGCCATGTCAAATATTGAGGCGGACTACATAAAATAATGTGGCGGGCCACTTCAAATAATGTTGCAGAGTGCATAAAATAACATGGTGGTCTACATACAATAATGTGGTGGTCTACATAAAATAACATGGCAGGCCAATTTAAATAACTTGGCGTACTACATAAAGTAATGTTGCGGGCCACGTCAAATACTGTGGCGGACTACATAAAATAATGAGGCAGGCCACGTCAAATAATGTTGCGAGCCATTTCAAATAATTGTGGCGGACTACATAAAATAATGTGGCGGACTACATAAAATAACGTGGTGGTCTACATAAAATAATGTGGCGGTCTACATAAAATAACGTGGTGGACTACATAAAATAATGTAGTTGTCTACATAAAATAATGTGGTGGACTACATAAAATAACGTGGTGGACTACATAAAATAATGTAGTGGTCTACATAAAATGATGTGGCGGTCTACATAAAATAATGTGGTGGACTACATAAAATAATGTGGTGGACTACATAAAATAATGTAGTGGTCTACATAAAATAATGTGGTGGACTACATAAAATATTGTGGTGGACTACATAAAATAATGTAGTGGTCTACATAAAATAATGTAGTGGTCTACATAAAATAATGTGGTGGACTACATAAAATAATGTAGTGGTCTACATAAAATAATGTAGTGGTCTACATACAATAATGTGGTGGACTACATAAAATAATGTGGTGGACTACATAAAATAATGTGGTGGACTACATAAAATAATGTAGTGGTCTACATAAAATAATGTAGTGGTTTACATACAATAATGTGGTGGACTACATAAAATAATGTGGTGGACTACATAAAATAATGTGGTGGTCTACATAAAATAATGTAGTGGTCTACATACAATAATGTGGTGGACTACATAAAATAATGTGGTGGACTACATAAAATAATGTGGTGGACTACATAAAATAATGTGGTGGTCTACATAAAATAATGTGGTGGACTACATAAATTAACGTGGTGGACTACATAAAATAATGTGGTGATCTACATAAAATAATAAGGCGGGCCACTTCAAAAATAGCATTTTAGTACTAAAGTACTCAATGAGAGTGGAAATTTGACCCTGGAACAAATGATTTCCTTTATTTTATCTGGTAAAATTAAAATCCACATACAACAGGTTATTTTTTTGGGGTGGAAATTTCACAAATATAGTTTTAGCTATTTTGCAAGGCACGGTCATGTAAATGAGCAAATATTGCTTAAATTCCTATTCCAGTCCACCTGTTGCCGGGCAGACTTCATAAGGCTTAATGAAAATAATGAACTTATGTTACTGAAACTGCGTATATATTTTAAAATCACTTTACACATTCCACAATTGAATCAGTACTCTATATTGACTTTAAAGTATAGAAGGGAACCCTTCATAAAACTAACCTAATGTACAATAATGGCTTTGATTCTGGCAAAAAAAGAAATGACTAAAAGTGTTCTCACTCTCATGTGGCAGCCGTGCTATCATGGTATTTTATATAGTAAGGAACAATTAGGGTGGAACAATGTGTGAAAGTTGTCAGCTGTGTAAAAGAATGTTGGGCCTGTATGGTGACGTGAGAGACAGCTGTGGAGGCGGAACATTAAGACAGCTTGTTAGCCATGTTGTTGCTCACCAATACAGACCATGTGTCATTATTTCCACTCTACCAATCTTTCTTCCGGTCTCCGGGACACTCTGCATATTTACAATAGTTGATAAAAGAGGAGTTTGCATTGACTCTGCAACTGCGGTGCATTGTTGCAGGTACAAGAAAAAACGGAGTCAATGCAGTTTTATTGTTTCAATTACAAATCATTTTTGAAGATGCAATTATTGCTTATTTACTTGAAGACAAGCGACGTCATTTGGTATTTCTTGGATTGTCATTACTGAGTCAGGGGCCGTCAGTTTTGACGGCGGAAAGCAATGATTGGTGCTTAGAACTGTCAATCACAGACACATCTGCTCCATGTGGCGATGTACCATGAATTGATTAACGTGGACCCCGACTTAAAGAAGTTGAAAAACTTATTGGGGTGTTACCATTTAGTGGTCAATTGTACGGAATATGTACTGTACTGTGCAATCTACTAATAAAAGTATCAATCAATTAATCCAAAAAATTGCTACTTTTTTTTTTGTTTTGCCACTGCTCCGAGCGGGGTGCGAATCGTGTGAGAGGCAAGTGTGCTAAAAGTACACATTCAGAAAGTCGACTGTCTTCTGTTAAAGTCGCACAGTGCGCCCGTCCAAAAGGTGATGTGTTCATTGGTCTCCAATTTGAACTTTTTAAGGTCAAGGCAAGTGTTGCCTTAAAGGAGGGCTCATATTTTAGAGGACCAGGTGCAAGTTAGAAGGGAAAACAGAGGCAAACATTATTTTTCTTTCAAGGCAGGGGCCCCAAAGCATGCATGCGTGTATGTGTGTTTGTATACACTGTATATATATATATATATATATATATATATATATATATATATATATATATATATACAGTATTACAGTATATATATATATATATATATATATATATATATATATATACTGTATTACAGTATATATATATATATGTATGTATATCCATCCATCCATTTTCTACTGCTTATTCCCTTTGGGGTCGCGGGGGGCGCTGGTACCTATCCCAGCTCCAATCGGGCAGAAGGCGGGTTACACCCTGGACAAGTCCCTCCCTCTAAATATACATACATACAGTATATACATATATATATATATATATATATATATATATATATACACATATATATACATATATATAGTTATATATATAAATATTTATATTATATATATATGTATATATATACATACAAATATTTATATTATTATATATATATATACATATATATACATATATGTACATATATGTATGTATATATATACATATATGTACATATATATGTATGTATATATATTTATATATGTATGTGTGTATGTATGTATATATATATATATATATGTAATACATATATGTATATATTTATATGTATATATATATGTGTATATATATATTTATGTCGAGGTTGCTGTGATTTATCCGTTATACAGAGCTCAATACACTGGGGTAGAGAGGAATAAATGTTAGGTCAGGAAAAAAACACAGTGGCTATTTCATCCCTACAAGCCTGTTTCCTGAAGAGCAGGGAAGGGTTTGTAGGGATAATATAGCCTCTGTGTATAATGTTTTTTCCTGATTGAACATTGAACATTAAACAGCAAACATTATTTTCTTTCGAGGCAGGGGCCCCAAAGCATGCATGGATGTATGTGTGTGTGTGTGTGCGTATATGTATATATATATAATCTATATATATATATATTTATATATATATATACATACACATATATAATATACTATATATATATATATCTATAGTATATATATATATATATATATTATATATATATATTTATACACATACACACACACACACACACACACACACACACACACACACACACACACAACTGCACTTTTTGTCCATATAGATAAAAATAGTGTTCATGTATGAGATGTAGAGTTGCCAATTATGGCCAAAGGAAAAAATGATCCCTGGCCTCCATGGCGACAAATAAAGTATGTTTCTTCCAAGCATCAATCCTGCAGGACGAGGAATAGCTTAACTTGCTTCACTAAACCCCGTAGCTCAACCGCGTCGCAATGTAAACAAACGCCATTGGTGGGATCAACCACCTGACATACATTGTAATGATACCAAGTACAGGAATGTATTTAGTTGATACTACTATGATTAGATTTATATTTTTTTAGCATCACAAAATCCTTTTTGGTTTAAGAAAAATATATATTATGTTTATAAACTCAAGGAAATATGTCCCTGGGACATATGATGACTTTGAATATGACCAATGTATGATCCTGTAAGGACTTGGATTGATACCTAAATTTGTGGTATCATTCAAAACTGATGTAAAGTATCGAAACAAAAGAAGAATAAGTTATTATTACATTTTAATAGAAGTGTAGATCGAACAATGTGGAAGACTCTCGCTTCCGGGTTCTTGGGATCACCAATCACCAACATGCCCAGGCTCTTCCAGGTTGACAATAATGTTTTATTTTTCAATAAATTGTCTTAGTCTTGTGCTTATCAGCAATTGTCTTGTCGTGTCAGTCCTCGCTCTTGCTCCCTGCTCCACCGCCCCACTCCTCTCTCACCTCCCCGGCTGCTGCCTTTTAACAGAGCCACAGGTGATTAGACAAACAGGCCCAGGTGGGCCATCTACGCACCTGTCGCTGATCTTGCAGCCGGTCGTGGCACACCCCGCCTCGCTGCAGGTCTGCAGGTCACTCCCCCCAACAAACATGTTTAAAACAGAAAATAACCAGATATTACCAGTAAATGAACAAGTAAAATTAATTAATTCATTTTCTACTGCTTGTCCTTCATAATTTTGGCAAAATAATACTATGTGAAATGACACAATATGTTACTGTCATACTGCTATGAGGTTGGCGACTTGTCTGGGTGTGTACCCCCGCATTTTGCCCGATTGTAGCTGAGATAGGACACCAGCGCCCCGCGTGACCCCAAAAGGGATTAAGCGGTAGGAAATGGATGGGATGGATGGATGTTACTGCATATGTCAGCTGCTAAATTAGGAGCCTTTGTTTTTTTACTTACGGCTAAAAGACAAGATGTCTTGTCCTGTCTCACCATTTTATTTTAAGGACAAACTTGCAATAATAAACAAATGTTTAATGTACCCTAAGATATTTTGATCAAATAAAGCCAATAATGCATTTTTTTGTGGTCCTCCTTTATTTAGAAAAGTACCAAAAAGTATCAGAATACATTTTAGGTACCGGTACCAAAATATTAGTATCGGGTTAACACTAGCAGGGAGTGGTTGAGGTTTGGGGACCTGGGGGTGCAAAACTCCCTCAGCCTTACTTTAAGGCGGCACTGGTCACGGTTATTTTTTTTTCCGTTTTTTTTTTTTTTTCAAAGAAGTCAGACAGGAAGCATGCAAATATTCTGCATCATTTTTCAAAAGTAACATGGAAGGTTTGTTTGTGTCAGAGGCAAAACTCAATTACTTTTGCCAGCATGCATGCACAGGGAGAAAACGATAGTTCAATTAAATGGAGTGCCGCAGTGTGTTTTTATATTTTTCATTTAATTTTTATCAAACAGAGGAAATGGATGGAAAAATAGTGTGTGTGTCTGTGTGACGTTTGTGTGTGTGTCGTTAGAGGCCATTACACCTCATGTTTCTCCAGCCAGACAGGAAATCAATCTTTAGTTGGAATACGTTGCTTAATTTGAGCATTAAAAGACATTTTGCAGGGGTGATGGCGACTGAAGACGGTCCGGCGGAGTGCGTTTATATTTTTAGATATGCTTTGCCTCACTGGAGACAAGAAAAAGAAACGTTTGCACACAAGAAGGAAATAGTTCCAAAAACCTTGTGCGGACGCGAACAGCAGTTAAAGGGAACATTATCACAATTTCCACAATTTACATTATCTCCAGTAAAAATCAGTTCCTAGTGGTTTATTTTTATTTTTTGAAGTTGTTTTCAAAATTTTACCCATCATGAAATATCCCGAAAAACGTCTTCAAAATGCCTGATTTTCACCATCGTTATATCCACCCCCGTCCATTTTCATGCGACGTCACCGCGTGATGCCAATACAAACAAACATGGCGGATAGAACAGAAAGATATAACGACATTAGCTCGGATTCAGACTCGGATTTCAGCGGCTTAAGCGATTCAACAGATTACGCATGTATTGAAACGGATGGTTGGTGTGTGGAGGCAGATAGCGAAAACAAAATTAAAGAAGAAACTGGAGCTATTGAGCCATATCACGACAGACAACGGCAACGAGGACGAATTCGACAATCGCCTTCTAACCAACGATTGCATCTTTTGACCACTGGTGCAACTTGAATCCGTCGATTGGTATGTGTTTGTTTGGCATTAAATGTGGGTGGAGGGAAAGGCTGGATGCAAATATAGCTACAAATGAGGCATAATGATGCAATATGTACATACAGCTAGCCTAAATAGCATGTTGGCATCGATTAACTTCCAGTCATGCCAGGACCAAATATGTCTGATTAGCAAATAAGTCAATAACATCAACAAAACTCACCTTTGTGATTTCATTGACTTTATCGTTGGGAATGCATCTGCTTTGAGTGTCGCAGGATATCCACACATCTCTCTGGCATCTCTGTCGTAGCATCGCCATCGCTGGTAAAGTGTGCATAACAAACGAGGGACTTTTGCATCTTTTGACCACTAAAGCGAATTGAATCCGTCGATAGGTATGTGTTTGTTTGGCACTAAATGTGGGTGGAGGGAAAGGCCGGATGCAAATATAGCTACAAATGAGGCATAATGATGCAATATGTTCATACAGGTAGCCTAAATAGCATGTTAGCATCGATTAGCTTCCAGTCATGCCAGGACCAAATATGTCTGATTAGCAAATAAGTCAATAACATCAACAAAACTCACCTTTGTGATTTCATTGACTTTATCGTTGGAAATGCATCTGCTTTGAGTGTCGCAGGATATCCACACATCTCTGTGGCATCTCTGTCGTAGCATCGCTATCGCTGGTAAAGTGTGCATAACAAACGAGGGACTTTTGCATCTTTTGACCACTAAAGCGAATTGAATCCGTCGATAGGTATGTGTTTGTTTGGCACTAAATGTGGGTGGAGGGAAAGGCTGGATGCAAATATAGCTACAAATGAGGCATAATGATGCAATATGTACATACAGCTAGCCTAAATAGCATGTTAGCATCGATTAGCTTCCAGTCATGCCAGGACCAAATATGTCTGATTAGCAAATAAGTCAATAACATCAACAAAACTCACCTTTGTAATTTTGTTGACTTTATCGTTGGAAATGCATCTGCTTTGAGTGTCGCAGGATATCCACACATCTCTGTGGCATCTCTGTCGTAGCATCGCTATCGCTGGTAAAGTGTGCATAATAAACGAGGGACTTTCGCATCTTTTGACCACTAAAGCGAATTGAATCCGTCGATAGGTATGTGTTTGTTTGGCACTAAATGTGGGTGGAGGGAATGGCCGGATGCAAATATAGCTACAAATGAGGCATAATGATGCAATATGTACATACAGCTAGCCTAAATATCATGTTAGCATCGATTAGCTTCCAGTCATGCCAGGACCAAATATGTCTGATTAGCAAATAAGTCAATAACATCAACAAAACTCACCTTTGTGATTTCATTGACTTTATCGTTGGAAATGCATCTGCTTTGAGTGTCGCAGGATATCCACACATCTCTGTGCCATCTCTGTCGTAGCATCGCTATCGCTGGTAAAGTGTGCATAACAAACGAGGGACTTTTGCATCTTTTGACCACTAAAGCGAATTGAATCCGTCGATAGGTATGTGTTTGTTTGGCATTAAATGTGGGTGGAGGGAAAGGCTGGATGCAAATATAGCTACAAATGAGGCATAATGATGCAATATGTACATACAGCTAGCCCAAATAGCATGTTAGCATCGATTAACTTCCAGTCATGCCAGGACCAAATATGTCTGATTAGCAAATAAGTCAATAACATCAACAAAACTCACCTTTGTGATTTCATTGACTTTATCGTTGGAAATGCATCTGCTTTGAGTGTCGCAGGATATCTACACATCTCTGTGCCATCTCTGTCGGAGCATCGCTATCGCCGGTAAAGTGTGCATAACAAACGAGGGACTTTCGCATCTTTTGACCACTAAAGCGAATTGAATCCGTCGATAGGTATGTGTTTGTTTGGCACTAAATGTGGGTGGAGGGAATGGCCGGATGCAAATATAGCTACAAATGAGGCATAATGATGCAATATGTTCATACAGGTAGCCTAAATAGCATGTTTGCATCGATTAGCTTCCAGTCATGCCAGGACCAAATATGTCTGATTAGCAAATAAGTCAATAACATCAACAAAACTCACCTTTGTAATTTTGTTGACTTTATCGTTGGAAATGCATCTTCTTTGAGTGTCGCAGGATATCCACACATCTCTGTGCCATCTCTGTCGTAGCATCGCTATCGCTGGTAAAGTGTGCATAACAAACGAGGGACTTTTGCATCTTTTGACCACTAAAGCGAATTGAATCCGTCGATAGGTATGTGTTTGTTTGGCACTAAATGTGAGTGGAGGGAAAGGCCGGATGCAAATATAGCTACAAATGAGGCATAATGATGCAATATGTACATACAGCTAGCCTAAATATCATGTTAGCATCGATTAGCTTCCAGTCATGCCAGGACCAAATATGTCTGATTAGCAAATAAGTCAATAACATCAACAAAACTCACCTTTGTAATTTCGTTGACTTTATCGTTGGAAATGCATCTGCTTTGAGTGTCGCAGGATATCCACACATCTCTGTGCCATCTCTGTCGTAGCATCGCTATCGCCGGTAAAGTGTGCATAACAAACGAGGGACTTTCGCATCTTTTGACCACTAAAGCAAATTCAATCTTTCGATTGGTATGTGTTTGTTTGGCACTAAATGTGGGTGGAGGGAAAGGCTGGATGCAAATATAGCTACAAATGAGGCATAATGATGCAATATGTACATACAGCTAGCCTAAATAGCATGTTAGCATCGATTAACTTCCAGTCATGCCAGGACCAAATATGTCTGATTAGCAAATAGGTCAATAACATCAACAAAACTCACCTTTGTGATTTCATTGACTTTATCGTTGGAAATGCATCTGCTTTGAGTGTCGCAGGATATCCACACATCTCTGTGCCATCTCTGTCGTAGCATCGCTATCGCCGGTAAAGTGTGCATAACAAACGAGGGACTTTCGCATCTTTTGACCACTAAAGCAAATTCAATCTGTCGATTGGTATGTGTTTGTTTGGCATTAAATGTGGGTGGAGGGAAAGGCTGGATGCAAATATAGCTACAAATGAGGCATAATGATGCAATATGTACATACAGCTAGCCTAAATATCATGTTAGCATCGATTAGCTTCCAGTCATGCCAGGACCAAATATGTCTGATTAGCAAATAAGTCAATAACATCAACAAAACTCACCTTTGTAATTTCGTTGACTTTATTGTTGGAAATGCATCTGCTTTGGGCTTCACGGTGGCAGAGGGGTTAGTGCGTCTGCCTCACAATACGAAGTTCCTGCAGTCCTGGGTTCAAATCCAGGCTCGGGATCTTTCTGTGTGGAGTTTGCATGTTCTCCCCGTGAATGCGTGGGTTCCCTCCGGGTACTCCGGCTTCCTCCCACCTCCAAAGACATGCACCTGGGGATAGGTTGATTGGCAACACTAAATTGGCCCTAGTGTGTGAATGTGAGTGTGAATGTTGTCTGTCTATCTGTGTTGGCCCTGCGATGAGGTGGCGACTTGTCCAGGGTGTAGCCCGCCTTCCGCCCGATTGTAGCAGAGATAGGCACCAGCGCCCCCCGCGACCCCAAAAGGGAATAAGCGGTAGAAAATGGATGGGATGGATGGCATCTGCTTTGAGTGTTGCAGGATATCCACACATCTCTGTGCCATCTCTGTCGTAGCATCGCTATCGCCGGTAAAGTGTGCATAACAAACGATGGACTTTCGCATCTTTTGACCACTAAAGCAAATTCAATCTGTCGATTGGTATGTGTTTGTTTGGCATTAAATGTGGGTGGAGGGAAAGGCTGGATGCAAATATAGCTACAAATGAGGCATAATGATGCAATATGTACATACAGCTAGCCCAAATAGCATGTTAGTATCGATTAGCATGCCGTGACCAATGATATGTCCGATTAGCACACTCCACGCAAGTCAACTTGAATCTGACTCTGTTGGTGTTGTTACACCCTCCGACAACACACCTACGAGGCATGAATGTCTCCAAGGTACGGAAAACAGTCGAAAAAACGGAAAATAACAGAGCTGATTTGACTTGGTGTGTGTAATGTGTTTGAGAAAATGGCAGATTGCTCCTCGTTGTGACGTCACGGGTGAAAGGTCATTGCTCCGACAGCAAACAATTGAAAGGCGTTTCAATCGCCAAATTCACCCTTTTAGAGTTCGGAAATCGGTTAAAAAAACCATATGATCTTTTTTCTGCACCATCAAGGTATATATTGACGCTTACATAGGTCTGCTGATAATGTTCCCCTGTAACTATTAGATATGTATGTTTTTGTCTCATGTTTTTACGTTACGTGTAACGATGCATACATACGTTTTATGGTGGGCTTTATGCCGATGATTCCGATACGGATCATCCATGAGTGAGCTCAAGCGATACCAATACCAATCACACGTATTAACAGTACCTTATTTTACGGACCATAGAGACAACGGATTATAAGGCGCACTGCCGATGAATGGTCTTTTTTTAAATCTTTTTCATGTATAAAGCATATTGTAAGGCGTATAAAAGGAGTCATATAATTATGATTTGTTTTCTAAATGGAAAACACTTCCTTGTGGTCTACATAACATAACATAATGGCTTATTAGTGATTCCCACAACCCAAAAAAAGTCTGCGGGCAATGGAGCGTTTTCTATTGGGGCTCCAGTACTCTGGAATGCCCTCCCGGTAACAGTTCGAGATGCTACCTCAGTAGAAGCATTTAAGTCCCATCTTAAAACTCATTTGTATACTCGGCAACCCGCGGCTCTGATCGCTCTGATGTGGCTCACCGCATACTTGCCGACCCCCTCCCGATTTTTCCAGAAGGTTCTCGAATTTCAGTGCCTCTCCCAGGGAAAACTTTCTACGATTCTCACCCGGACGACAATATTGATGGCGTGCCGAATTTCCTGCTCTCTGAAACATGTCATCTCGCCCTCCTTTACACTTTGCTATCTACGTGGTGGCCGGGCACATGTAATATGCGGCCTCTGTTATTATACAAAAGTGACTGCAGGGCATACTTGGTCAACAGCCATACAGGTTACACTGAGGGTTAAGATATAAACAACTTTAACACTGTTACTAATATGCGCCACACTGTGAACCCACACCAAACAAGATTGAGAAACACATTTCGGGAGAACATCCGCACCATAATACAACAGAAGAAATACCCAGAATCCCATCCATCCCTAACTCTTCCGGGCTACCTTATACACCCCGCTACCACCAAACCCGCCCCAACCGACGCACAGAGATCTGACTTTAAGGTTTTACTACTTACGTATAAAATACTACACGGTCTAGCTCCATCCTATCTTGCCGATTGTATTGTACCATATGTCCCGGCAAGAAATCTGCGTTCAAAGGACTCCGGCTTATTAGTGATTCCTAAAGCCCAAAAAAAGTCTGCGGGCTATAGAGCGTTTTCCCTTCGGGCTCCAGTACTCTGGAATGCCCTCCCGGTAACAGTTCGAGATGCCACCTCAGTAGAAGCATTTAAGTCTCACCTTAAAACTCATTTGTATACTCTAGCCTTTAAATAGACTCCCTTTTTAGACCAGTTGATCTGCCGCTTCTTGACTTTTTCTCCTCTTACCTTAACACGGTAAGTAATGAATATTTCCACTGGTAATCACGTTGTCAAAAATAACATTCAAAATATAAAACATTCTCATGCATTTTAATCCATCCATCAGGTTTCTACCGCACTTGTTCAAGAAGTCGCATTAATGGTAAGAAGTATTTTATTTATTGTTGGTTAGCCTCAGAATAACAATGTTATTAAAAACAATAAGAGACTTCCATCCGTCCATCCATTTCTACCGCTTATACTCTAAAAATGTTGGTCTTGCTTATAAATGCACACATTTAGTTGTATTCAGTCTTAAAAAAAAAGTATACGGCTCTCACGGAAACACTTTTTAAAATATTTGCCTTGTATGGCTCTCTCAGCCAAAAAGGTTCCCGCCCCCTGGGCTAGAGTATACAAATGAGTTTTAAGGTGAGACTTAAATGCTTCCACTGACTATTATGATGGTGTGTGTATAAGGTAAGACATTTTATCTGGAGTTTTGTTTCCCAATATTATACAAAAGCAACTTTTCTTACCTTCTGGTACTTGCTGATCTCCATCCATCCATCCATCCATCCATTTTCTACCGCTTATTCCCTTTCGGGGTCGCGGGGGGCGCTGGCGCCTATCTCAGCCACAATCGGGCGGAAGGCGGGGTACACCCTGGACAAGTCGCTACCTCATCGCAGGGCCAACCCAGATATTCAAACAACATTCACACACTAGGGACCATTTAGTGTTTCCAATCAACCTATCCCCAGGTGCATGTCTTTGGAGGTGGGAGGGGCCTATCCCCAGGTGCATGTCTTTGGAGGTGGGAGGGCCTATCCCCAGGTGCATGTCTTTGGAAGTGGGAGGGGCCTATCCCCAGGTGCATGTCTTTGGAGGTGGGAGGGGCCTATCCCCAGGTGCATGTCTTTGGAAGTGGGAGGAAGCCGGAGTACCCGGAGGGAACCCACGCAGTCACGGGGAGAACATGCAAACTCCACACAGAAAGATCCCGCGCCTGGATTTGAACCCAGGACCCTCGTATTGTGAGGCAGACGCACTAACCCCTCTGCCACCGTGAAGCCCAAGTAAATCTTATAAGTTATTTTTTTTTCAGTGTATTATCTGGCGTTTTGTTTCGCAATATTATACAAAAGCAACTTTTTTTTTACCTTCTGGTACTTGCTGATCTGTATTTCTTAAAATAAAAAAAAAAATAAAAAATGGAATTTTTAAAAACCAGAATCGATTCTGAATCGCACAACGTAAACGATTCGATTTGTATTCGAATCTATTTTTCCCCACACCCATCCATCCATCCATCCATTTTCTACCGCTTATTCCCTTTCGGGGTCGCGGGGTGCGCTGGCGCCTATCTCAGCTACAATCGGGCGGAAGGCGGGGTACACCCTGGACAAGTCGCCACCTCATCGCAGGGCCAACACAGATAGACAGACAACATTCACACACTAGGGACCATTTAGTGTTGCCAATCAACCTATCCCCAGGTGCATGTCTTTGGAAGTGGGAGGGGCCTATCCCCAGGTGCATGTCTTTGGAGGTGGGAGGAAGCCGGAGTACCCGGAGGGAACCCACGCATTCACGGGGAGAACATGCAAACTCCACACAGAAAGATCCCGAGCCTGGATTTGAACCCAGGACTGCAGGACCCTCGTATTGTGAGGCAGACGCACTAACCCCTCTACCACCGTGAAGCCCAAGTAAATCTTATAAGTTTTTTTTTTTCAGTGTATTATCTGGCGTTTTGTTTCGCAATATTATACAAAAGCAACTTTTTTTTAACCTTCTGGTACTTGCTGATCTGTATTTCTTAAAATAAAAAAAAAAATAAAAAATGGAATTTTTAAAAACCAGAATCGATTCTGAATCGCACAACGTAAACGATTCGATTTGTATTCGAATCTATTTTCCCCCACACTCCTTATATATATATAAATGAAATATATATGAAATACTGAGTTAGTGAATTGGGCTTCACGGTGGCAGAGGGGTTAGTGCGTCTGCCTCAGAATACGAAGTTCCTGCAGTCCTGGGTTCAAATCCAGGCTCGGGAACTTTCTGTGTGGAGTTTGCATGTTCTCCCCGTGAATGCGTGGGTTCCCTCCGGGTACTCCGGCTTCCTCCCACCTCCAAAGACATGCACCTGGGGATAGGTTGATTGGCAACACTAAATGGTCCCTAGTGTGTGAATGTGAGTGTGAATGTTGTCTGTCTATCTGTGTTGGCCCTGCGATGAGGTGGCGACTTGTCCAGGGTGTACCCCGCCTTCCGCCCGATTGTAGCTGAGATAGGCGCCAGCGCCCCCCGCGACCCCAAAAAGGGAATAAGCGGTAGAAAATGGATGGATGGATGGAGTTGGTGAATTATACGCCACCCCTCTTAACCACGCCCCCCCGTCCCAACCACGCCCCCAACCACCTCCCGAAATCGGAGGTCTCAAGGTTGGCAAGTGTGGCCTAAAATGTGTTTTTTTTTATATTCCGTCAGCTGAGAAGTGCAGTCATGGCAGCTTACTGATTATTCATGACTATCCATGTTGCCCCTGTTTATGATACAGTTCTATCCGGAGTGGCCCCTCACCTGATTTGCTCCGCTCCTGCGTCGGGCGCTACGTGCGCGCTCATAGGTCGGATCCAGAAGGCTCGAGGAGGAGGAGGAGGAGGAGGATCAGACTGCAAGGAGGGGGAGAGAGAGAGAGGTCCAGCTGCAAACAAAAAAAAAATAAAAAAAAATCAGCAGCACCGTGACAATGGCAACATCAAGCATCTCCTAAACGGCAACCGGGGGGAGAAAAAAAGAAGAAGGGGCGTGAGTGTGAATCTGCTCGGCCGCCCTGCCAGCGCCTCTTGGTGGGAATACGAAGCAAGCTGGTCCGCGGTATGGAGCGGCGCCCGAGACCACAGTCGCCGCGTCTCCATCACTGAGAGGCGCGTCCACCTGCTAACTGCAGGCCCGGCCAGGCTGGAGGAAAACACACGCACGCAACAACAATAATAACAACAACAACAAGCAAGGGGAACGAGCAGAGCCGGCTCGGCTGCAGGGTGGAGGACATGCGGCGGGGACGCCTTTGCATTTGGCAGGAAACGAGACGCACATTCTCCCATTCCGTCCGAAGCCCTTGCGGAGGATCCGTTTGCGACGCGGGGGGAAAGACGCAGTTTTTTTGGGGGCGCACACGCTCATCAGGAGGTAGGCAGACAGCAACAATCTTCTCCTTTTCAACCATTGCTGAATGTGTGTGTTCGGAGGGGGGGGGGGTGGGAAAAAAATAATAATGATTTGCACCGCTTTCATCCTCCCCATCAGACATTTTTATTTGATTCCAGGGCAGCATGCAGCAGCCTGCTCGGGACAGCCTGCACATATTCACCCATCCATTGCACCTTGCATGCAGGAAAATAGGCAAAAAAGACACACATTTGATGCATGCATGCTCCAAAACACACATTTTTTTTAGACAAATAAGGCCATTTTAAATCCTAACACACACACACACACACACACACACACACACACACACACACACACACACACACACACACACACACACACATATATATATATATATATATATATATATATATATATATATATATATATATATATACACACACATTAGGTCATGAAAAAACACATAGGCTATATCATCCCGACAAGCCTGTTTTGCAGGTTTCCCTGCTTGTCAGGAATATATATATATATATTTTTTTTTCATTTTTTATCTATATATATATATATATATATATATATATACACACACACACATTAGGTCACGAAAAAACACATAGGCTATATCATCCCGACAAGCCTGTTTTGCAGGTTTCCCTGCTTGTCAGGAATATATATATATATTTTTTTTTTTTCATTTTTTTATCTATCCATTTATATATATATATATATATATATATATATATATATACACACATTAGGTCATGAAAAAACACATAGGCTATATCATCCCGACAAGCCTGTTTTGCAGGTTTCCCTGCTTGTCAGGAATATATATATATATTTTTTTTTAATTTTTTTATCTATATATATATATATATACACACACATTAGGTCATGAAAAAACACATAGGCTATATCATCCCGACAAGCCTGTTTTGCAGGTTTCCCTCCTTGTCAGGAATATATATATATATTTTTTTTTTTTCATTTTTTTATCTATCCATTTATATATATATATATATATATATATATATATAAACATACATATATACTGCCCAATGGAACAAGACAAATAGTCCCCAGTAATGAATGATTCATGAATGGGATATTGAACCCCCAATGTGGGTTAACACACCTTCTCAGGGAGAGGCCCCTCCCTGGCTGAAAATAATTCCCAACATAAATCCTTATTATGACATTATTCCAGGTGACCCCTCCCCCTCCCCCTACCCCCACCCCAACATGGCGGTGGTGGAGTACACAGGTGCCCGGAATGCCTTCACGCTGCATTTACCCGGGGGCGTCCCACGCTTGCACGAGTGCTGACGTTGCCATCATATTAGGTGGTTTTTTTTTTTGTTTTTTTTTAAGAATTCTGCACAGGTACCACCGAGCCTCACTTGGAAGTTTTTTTAGAATAGAATGGACTTTATTGTCATTATATTTGCATATAACGAGATTAAAGACTCCAATTTAAGGTGCGGCAGTGGGAACAAATATGGGGTGAAATAAATAACACAAGGAAAAAAAACTAACAATTGAAGTAAATAGACTAATATCCAATAAAATAATAAGCAATCCTGTACACTAAACAAAAGACTATAGGAATACAAAATACTGTACGATACACAGAAGAAGACAATCAGTGTGTTTTGCAGACAATGGGGTGTTTGGAGCAGATATGAAGACAGCAGTGCGAAGCAGATGGAAGGCCGTGCATTGATTGAGTCAAAGAGAGACTATAAGAGGGTTAAATTGAGTTGACACATTGATGTGGGTGTCGTTATCATGTGAAGTGAAGTGAATTATATTTATATAGCGCTTTTCTCTAGTGACTCAAAGCGCTTTACATAGTGAAACCCAATATCTAAGTTACATTTAAACCAGTGTGGGTGGCACTGGGAGCAGGTGGGTAAAGTGTCTTGCCCAAGGACACAACGGCAGTGACTAGGATGGCAGAAGCGGGAATCGAACCTGCAACCCTCAAGTTGCTGGCACGGCTGCTCTACCAACCGAGCTATACCGCTATACCGTGTGACGGAGACCGCTATACCGTGTGACGGAGACGACGTGCGCGCCCATCGGGGGCCCCCCCCGGGTGCTGTGACGTGCACGGGCAAACAGGGGGTTGGTGGCGGTGGTGTTTTAGCACCAGAGGGGGGTTCCTTCGCATCAGTTCCCCCAGACTGGGTTCGGGTTAGGCGGCTCAAAACGTACCCATGTGTCACAACGTACCATGTGACACGTCGCTCCTCTCCTATTGGTCGCAGGAATGTAAACAGGAAGAAGGTTGACAGTATGGAGTAGTGAGTGGAATCTTCTTTTTTTTCTTCTTATAAAGGGACACATTTTTTTAGGCTGCAACAGGAAATAACCAAGTGGACTTTGAGGGGGAAAGATAACATTTTGAGCAGTGCTCCTTTTGTACTGACTCGCTTTTGATGCCCCTCTGTAGGTCCAGAAACTATATGCTACTATTTGTATTCCTTCTACTTGGTCAGGTGGGGCTTGAGGCATGCTGAGTGAGTTACAAAACTCCAAAACCAGTAAAGTTGGCACATTGTGTAAATCGTAAATAAAAACAAAATACAATGTTTGCAAATCCTTTTCAACCTATATTCAATTGAATAGACTGCAAAGACAAGATAGCGTTTCCCCCAGGTCAGGCATCTATTTGTGGTGGTGGTGGGGGGGACAAGAAGAATGCAGAGTTTGAATATTTTGTATTATTAGGTCCATCAGTGCTAAATATTATAAACATATCACTTTCCTCGGGTTTGGTTCCCCTAGCATTCAAAAAAGCGGTTATTCATCCTCTCCTTAAAAGACCTAACCTCGATCCTGACCTCATGGTAAACTCTCACCTTCCCTTTATTTCGAAAATCCTTGAAAAAATTGTTGCAGAGCAGCTAAATGAACATTTAGCGTCTAACAATCTATGTGAAACCTTTCAATCCGGTTTCAGGGCAAATCACTCCACTGAGACAGCCCTCGCAAAAATGACTAATGATCTATTGCTAACGATGGGTTCTGATGCGTCATCTATGTTGCTGCTCCTCGATCTTAGCGCTGCTTTCGATACCGTGGATCATAATATTTTATTAGAGCGTATCAAAACACGAATTGGTATGTCAGACTTAGCCCTGTCTTGGTTTAACTCTTATCTTACTGATAGGATGCAGTGTGTCTCCCACAACAGTGTGACCTCGGACTATGTTTGAGGTCCTCTCCAAGGTTTCTCATAGTCAGCATTGTCACCGACGTCCCACTGGGTGTGAGTTTTTCCTTGCCCTTATGTGGGTTCTTCCGAGGATCTCGTAATGGTTTGTACAGTCCTTTGAGACATTTGTGATTTAGGGCTATATAAATAAACATTGATTGATTGATTGAATATAATTACAACACTTTATTTACATATTTATACAGCGCCCCCCGCGACCCCAAAAGGGAATACGTGGTAGAAATGGATGGATGGATGGATATACATATTTATATAACATTTACATATTTCTTTAATATGTAACTACAAGCAACATTCACAGACAGAGTCCCATTGCGTTTATGAGCGGTCGAGCGAGTCAAAAGCCGGAAAAATATATATTATTATTTTTTACTTTTTTTTGCGGCGGCCGTAATTCTTTCGTGGCGGGCCGCCACAAATAAATTAATGTGTGGGAAACACTGCAAGATACTTAACGTTCGAACTGGAAAACAAAATTTCTTGCAAATATTAGCTCATTTAGATTTTGATGCCTGCAACGTGTTTCAAAAAAGCAAGCACAAGTGTCCAAAAAGACCGAGAACGTCAGGGCATGCTCATCAAACACTTATTTGGAACATCCCACAGGTGAACAGGCTAATTGGGAACAGGTGGGTTCCATGATTGGGTATGAAAACAGCTTCCCTGAAATGCTCAGTCATTCACAAACAGTCACTGCTTTGTCAACAAATGCGTTGGCAAATGGTCGAACAGTTTAAGAACATTTCTCAACGAGCTAGTGCAAGGAATTTAGGGATTTCACCGTCTATGGTCTGTAATATAATTAAAATGTCCAGAGAATCTGGAGAAATCACTTCAAGACGGAAAACCAACATTCAATCCCTCAGTGGGTACTGCATCTAAAACCGACGTCATTGTGTGAAGAATATCACCACATGGGCTCAGGAACACTTTAGAAAACCACTGCTAGTAACTACACTTCCTTTCTACATCTATAAATGCAAGTTAAAACTCTACTTTGCAATGCGAAAGCCATATATCAACAACACCCAGAAAATACAACAACGGAGACCCCGGTCTGTTTGAACACATCAAGCAAGAATAGGAAAGAATTTCACCTGAAACGCTTTAAAAATTGGTCACTTCAGTTCCCAAACTGAGTGTTGTTAAAAGGAAAGGCCATGTAACACAGTGGTAAAAATGCCCCTCATCCAACAAGTTAAAGAATAACTGCCCGAGTCTTAGATTCAAGCAACCTTATTATTTATGACGTCGTTTTTTTGGCGACTTGTCCACTGTGTACCCCGCCTTCCACCCAATTGTAGCAGAGCTAGGCACCAAAAGGGAATACGCGTTAGAAAATGGATGGACGTCATTTTTATAACTTATTAATTTGAAGGTTTATTTGAAATAGGGACATATAAAAAAGATAGACATCTGAAACAGTTATCCAATGTATGCATCATAGCGTTTGTAGCCAAAGCTCATTTACAACACTTGTCCCCAACAACAACAACACAAAAACCTTACCATGAAAACCTTACAGATTTAATGACTGAAAAAAATCTTCCAAGCCCCGGCCTTTCCTGGGCTTGGGGCCCTTGTACCACATCCTCTTTTACACATCTACTTTGACAAGTAGATGTGTAAAATATTTGGTCAAGAAGATACCTCATGGCTTTGTTTTTGCCACATTTGAGGGTACGAGGTGTAGCAAGATGACCAAAACGAGCATAGATGCTAACATAATGGACTCTGCAGTCTTATACTCCATAGTCTCCGCTTTGCTGCATTGATGGGTTTTTATTCAACTGTGTCTCCTGACCACAACATGTAAAGAAGTAAAAACAGGAGACGGTTTTTGTTGTTTCCTATGAAAAACCATTGGCTCCAGACCAGTGAAGTGTGTTTTTGTCAGTTGCCAACTGGTTTGGATTTAAGTCTAACGGCTTTCCTACAATAGATTTTCACCTGACGTCACGTCCGACTCATTTAGCATGCGAGGCCGGACGTGGTGGGCCAGCGAGCGTCTGTTGTCGTCGCGTTCTGGCCGGCATTTTGCAGTTCTTGAAGAAAATGTGCTATGCTGGTGTGGTTTTAGGCCGTTGGAATCGTTCAAATCGCGAAAAATGATAAAAAGTAGGGATGCACCGAAATGAAAATTTGTGGCCGAAGCCGAAACCGAATAAAATTTGAGCGCTTGGCCGAAGGCCGAATACCAAATACCGAATACCGAATAATGAATGCAGTTTTTCACAACTTTTTTATATTGCATAAATAGCCTAGAATACATTTTAAAGCATGTTTTTCAAATAAAGTAATTTTTTATTGAATATTGACATTTTTTAATATTCCAGTAGCCTTTGCTTTTCAAAAAAAAGCACAGTTTTTCATTTATATTAGGCCTTCAAACAAAACATGCATTCCCCAAAAAAAATAAAGTGCATTAAAGTGGATAAACCCACAACAAATGAATTATTGTCCTTTTGGCAAAAGTCTGCTTAGCCACAGTAGATATGCTAATAATGTAAACAGAAGGCTCAAGTAAATCTCAATTAAGTGTGTGCTTGTAACCTCATACACTTATACAGGTACACAACATATCATACACTTATACAGGTACACAACATATCATACACTTATACAGGTACACAACATATCATACACTTATACAGGTACACAACATATCATACACTTATACAGGTACACAACATATCCCAGGCCAGAACAGATTTGTCAATAACAGTACTTCAGCTTCAGAATAAAAAGAAGGAAACTAACTATGTACAAAACAATTTACATTGAACATTGCACGTTGGTTGATTGCGTCACCGCGTCAAAAAATTGCGTCTTTGCGTCACACGCCACTATTCGGCCTTGCTTTTAACTCATGCGTGGCGCAGTGGGAGAGTGGCCGTGCGCAACCCGAGGGTCACTGGTTCAAATCCCACCTAGAACCAACCTCGTCTCGTCCGTTGTGTCCTGAGCAAGACACTTCACCCTTGCTCCTGATGGGTGCTGGTTGGCGCCTTGCATGGCAGCTCCCTCCATCAGTGTGTGAATGTGTGTGTGAATGTGGAAGTAGTGTCAAAGCGCTTTGAGTACCTTGAAGGTAGAAAAGCGCTATACAAGTACAACCCATTTATCATTTATTTATTTATCATTCCACCGAAGGCCGAATGTGGCTTTTTTTGCCATATTCGGCCGAATATATTCGGTTACCGATTAATCGGTGCATCCCTAATAAAAAGAGTACCTCGATATGTAATCGAAACGGGCGAAAGTGTGCAAGATTCTACGAAAAACCACGAGAAAAGGGGAACGCGTTGGGTTGCTCACCCATACTTGTCAACCCTTCCGGGTTTTCAGGGAGACTCCCGAAATTCAGCGCCTCTCCCGAAAACTTCCCGGGACAAATTTTCTTCCGAAAATCTCTTGAAATTCAGGCGGAGCTGGAGGCCACGCCCCCTCCAACTCCATGCGGACCTGAGTGAGGACAGCCTGTTTTCATGTCCGCTTTCCCACAATACAAACAGAGTGCCTGCCCAATGACGTTATAACTGTAGAATGATCGAGGGTGAGTTCTTGGTTTCTTATGTGGGTTTATCGTTAGGCAGTTTCATTAACGCCCTCCCAGCGCGGCAACAACACACAACAACAGCAGTCACGTTTTCGTCTACCGTAAAGCAGTTCATCTGCCGTAAACAGCAATGTTGTGACACTCTTAAACAGGACAATGCTGCCATCTACTGTGCATGCATGTGTGACAATAACATCTACAGATTTTAGAGCAATGGTTCTCAACCTTTTTTCAGTGATGTACCCCCTGTGAACATATTTTTAATTCAAGTACCCCCTAATCAGAGCAAAGCATTTTTGGTTGAAAAAAAAAAAGATAAAGAAGTAAAATACAGCACTATGTCATCAGTTTCTGATTTATTAAATTGTATAACAGTGCAAAATATTGCTCATTTGTAGTGGTCTTTATTGAACTATTTGGAAAAAAAGATATACAAATAACTAAACAAGTGATTCAATTATAAATAAAGATTTCTACACATACTTCATGGATTGAACTATTCTTCGACATACCAATATTATTATGGTGTGTGTATAAGGTAAGACATGTGCGGACATGTGCACATTTTTAGGACTTATGCAGATCTCAAATACACATCAGCAGGTACCAGAAGTTAAGAAAAGTTGGTTTTGCATAATATTGCGAAAACAAAATGCCAAAAGTCCATCAAGCGGTGCAGCTTCAAAGTCGTACTAAAACATTTTTGACGGATTTTTGAGTGCCGTGTGTAATGTTCTTTATTTTCAACGTAACATCTAAAGTTTTGGTGTTGTTTACCGGCGTCATCGTGCAATTTACACGTATATCTTATGTGTGACTGCCACCCTATTGCAGTCTACAAATATTTCTTATGTTTGACTGCCATCTACTGGTCACACTTATCATTACACCATATACCAAATAAAATTGTTCGAAGTCGGTAAGCACAACCAGAATTATTCCGTATATTAGGCGCACCCGGTTATAGAATAGAATAGATAGAATAGAAAGTACTTTATTGATCCCTGGGGGAAATTTAGCACCACAGTTCGCTCACAATAGACAATAAACACTTAGGTATATTTTACATGTGAGTAATATAAATACAGTTTATAGTTATAAACCTATTAGGCCCAATGTTGATTTTTGAGAACATGAAAGGATTTTAAATGCGCCTTATAGTCCGAAAAATACGGTTTTTCGACATGTCTGGGAACGCGACCGAGGGATAATTTCTGAGATGACTCAAGAAAAATATTTTATTTTGGATAACGTAGAGCAGGGGTCACCAACGCGGTGCCCGTAAGGACCAGATGAGTCGCCCGCTGGCCTGTTCTAAAAATAGCTCAAATAGCAGCACTTACCAGTGAGCTGCCTCTATTTTTACATTTTATTTATTTACTAGCAAGCTGGTCTCGCTTTGCTTGACATTTTTAATTCTAAGAGAGACAAAACTCAAATAGAGTTAGAAAATCCAAGAAAATATTTGAAAGACTTGGTCTTCACTTGTTTAAATGAATTCATTTATTTTTTTTACTTTGCTTCTTATAACTTTCAGAAAGACAATTTTAGAGAAAAAATACAACCTTAAAAATTATTTTAGGATTTTTAAACACGAATACCTTTTTGCCTTTTAAATTCCTTCCTCTTCTTTCCTGACAATTTAAATCAATGTTCATGTAAATTTATTTGTTTTATTGTAAAGAATAATAAATACATTTTAATTTAATTCTTCATTTTCGCTTCTGTTTTTTCGAGGAAGAATATTTGCGAAATATTTCTTCAAACTTATCATGATTAAAATTAAAAAATATTCAGGCAAATCTAGGAAATCTGTAGAATCAAATTTTAATCGTATTTCAAAGTCTTTTGAATTTATTTGAAAAATTTTGTTCTGGAAAATCTAAAAGAAATAATGATTTGTCTTTGTTAGAAATATAACCTGGTCCAATTTGTTATATATTCTAACAAAGTGCAGATTGGATTTTAACCTATTTAAAACATGTCATCAAAATATATATTTATTGTGAGAAATCATTAAGATGATCAGTGTTTCCACAAAGATAAATATCATTAATTATTAATAATAACATGGATTTAAAGGTAAATTGAGCAAATTGGCTATTTCTGGCAATTTATTGAAGTGTGTATCAAACTGGTAGCCCTTTGCATTAATCAGTACCCAAGAAGTAGCTCTTGGTTGATGTAGAGGGGATAGATTCCATTGCACAGTTTGAGTTTTTGCTTGTATCTGCTTTTTGTAGTAAGATCTAGGCCCCTTGGGTACTAAGAGAGTTCACACTGTTTTCTGCACAGTAGTCATCCTGGTTTGGAGGCCCGCCTCTTGGTTTACTTCCGATCAAAACTCTTGCGGCGAAATAAAACCTAGAACAGAACCCCTCCTATGTTCTTTTGACCTTTTTATAACAACCATGGAACATGCTAGTGTCAATGTCATTTTAGCTCGGAGGCCGCGTGGAGGAATATTTATTCCCAAGTGGGCCGAAATGGTAAAATCATGGTAGGATAACTTAAAAATAAAGACAACTTCATTCTGAGGAAATTGGTGCCAATGAGCTTAGACTTGGTCTCAGTGCGTCTACAAAGTCAGGATTAAACTTTAAGTCACAGTCTTTCTGGGTTTGAACAAAAAAAAAACACAAGATGGAACCTCTCGATGTATCAAATAACTCCAGCGCTAGTGGTTAGAGTGTCCGCCCTGGGATCGGTAGGTTGTGAGTTCAAACCCCGGCCGAGTCATACAAAAGAATATAAATATGTGAGCCATTACCTCCCTGCTTGGCACTCAGCATCAATGGTTGGAATTGGGGGTTGAATCACCAAAAACAACTCCCGGGCGTGGCCACCACTGCTGCTCACTGCTCCCCTCACCTCCCAGGGGGTGAACAAGGGGATGGGTCGAATGCAGAGGACAAATTTCACCACACCTAGAGTGTTTGTGACAATCATTGCTACTGTACTTTCTTACTTTAACTCAACAAACCGAAAGAAACTAAGGTAAAACTTTTTCAAAAGGTTTAAGTTCACTATTCTCGTGTTTGACCGAGACATTTCTTGGAGAACTGCAAATGACCATGTGTTCGAAGCAGAAGACATAAAACGAAAGGTTTTAAGTTTCGTGTTGTTACGTACGGCGGGAATCAGTTCAATTGCTTAATTGAACCCGATGATGAGTGTGTGGGAGGTGTATGCTACTCCAAGTGTTTGGTGCAAAACGATGCATAGAATTAACAATGTAAATGTTACCAGGGTTTGTTGTAAGTCTGTGTTGGACGAATCCATCGTCAGACTAGAAGGGGCAAGGAGAGAAGGCAGTCCGTGGGCAGGCAAGCGGCCGGGGGCAGGAGAGAAGCAACGAGGTCCGTGTCCAAGCATGGGTCGAGGATCGAGGGAGGCAGTCCAATATCCGGAGGGGAGTCGAGGCACACAGCTCGATCACGGGAAAAACAAAAACAAGCATGAGACACGGGAAACCAGGAAGCAACAAGGAGAGCAAGTAAGCGGGAGGGAAGCCAGAGACGGGATGCTTAGTACAAAGAGTGAACTACGTTCCGGCGTATGATCCTCGGGTCCGCTGGTCTTTATACTGCTTGCTTTCATTAGTACCAGGTGCGCTGATTGCAGATTGTTTGTAGCTTTGCCGACCAGAGCGAGCAGGGCCGCAGATGACATGTGGCCTTGAACACTTCTTTAATACCTCTTGCTTGGCCCTGGTATAAACCTGTTTGCTTGCCTAACAGAATTACTACTGTGACATCCGGTGGACACATTTACAAACACATTTTTATACTTGGCAGACTCATCTCGCGGGCCAGATAAAACCTGTTCGAAGGCCGTAGGTTCGACACCCCTGCCCTAACAGGAGGAGGTACGCTCCCTCGCCCTCTTTAACGAGCATCCGCTTGGTGTGAATTGGATGAGAAGGCGCTCTTACAGTGACGCATTTCCTTCTGCTCGCAGCTTTGCCCCGAAAACCCGTTTTGAAAGGCGGCCGTATCGTTATGTTGCAGCAATAAAAGCAGCAGCTTGTGTACATAGTCTCTTATCTTTGTGTGCTCCGTGGCTCCTCCTGCTTTCCAGCCTCAGGCTCCTACCAGCTAGCAGTCAGTCCGCTGAGAACGAACCAAACCTCATCAGTGCTGCCAGCCATTCCTCTCACAGGCGAGGATCATGCCTCTTATTGGTATTTTACACCTTGCATCACCATAAATCTGACTGAAAAAACACCTCGCCTGGAAAAGACATGCTCAGAATGACAAAAATATATATTTTGTGTCTGGTACCTTGCACTTGTTCCTATTCCCTAGACAGGTTTTGCACGGGTGCTTAAAAACATAAAAAATGCTTGGATTTTAACGTTGTGTTTTCTAGGTTTGAATAATGCTTGAATTTTGGGTGAAGTGCTTGTAAATGCTTTGAGATGCTCATGGTATTTCTCGGCAGTCTGACTCAATAAGCTGATTATAAAATGGATAAAAAAATAAAATAAGGTTCCTTAAGAATGAAAGCTACACGATTGATCTGTTGGCTTTGCACCAGCCCTTACGTTAGGTTGTTGTCATGCCGGAGTCGTATATACGGCTCTGTGTCGCCCCCAAGAGGACGGTGGTACATCGCTCCATCACACCGGGAGGTTGTCGTTATAATGAACATCCATCCATCCATTTCCTACCGCTTGTCCCTTATAGGGTCCCGGGGGGTGCTGGAGCCTATTTCAGCTGCTTTCGGGCGGAAGACATGGTATGATGATTTAAAAGTTAAAGGCCTACTGAAAGCCACAACTACCAACCACACAGTCTGATAGTTTATATATCAATGATGAAATATTAACATTGCAACACATGCCAATACGGCCGCTTTAGTTTACTAAATTGCAATTTTAAATTTCGCGCAAAGTATCCTGTTGAAAATGTCGCGGTATGATGACGCATGCGCGTGACGTCACGGATTGTAGCGGACATTTTTATCCAGCACCGATCCCAGCTATAAGTCGTCTACTTTAATCGCATAATTACACAGTATTCTGGACATCTGTGTTGCTGATTTTTTTTTGCAATTTGTTCAATTAATAATGGAGACGTCAAAGAAGAAAGATGTAGGAGGGAAGCGGTGTATTGCGGCCGCCTTTAGCAACACAAACACAGCCGGTGTTTCCTTGTTTACATTCCTGAAAGCTGATGGTGAAGCTTTACTATGGAACAGAGCAGTCAAGCAAACATGGTTCCCTACCACATGTCAACCGGCAGGTTTTGGTGAGAAAATGGTGGTATTAAGTCGGCTCTTACCGTAGTTATGAGCGTAGAGCTTGGGTCGTGCCTCACCGCCTGCAGCTACGGACTCTCTT
Source organism: Nerophis ophidion (assembly GCF_033978795.1). Classification (NCBI taxonomy): domain Eukaryota; kingdom Metazoa; phylum Chordata; class Actinopteri; order Syngnathiformes; family Syngnathidae; genus Nerophis; species Nerophis ophidion. Next base: position 1,658,034 of record NC_084615.1, on the reverse strand, counting down.
GCCTCCTCCCTCCCGACGGCCGCCCTCGACCGTCGGATGCTTACACCGTGGAGGATGGGGGAAAAAATTTAAAAATCTCAGCCCGGCTGCCTTGCCTCGTCGAGAAACGTGGCTTCCATCGAAGACACTGCCGGTCACCACACCCGTGGCCACACCCCTCCGACTTTCAGGTACGACTATATAATCTCACTAAAACACTAGTAACACAATAAGCAGATAAGGGATTCTCCAGAATTATCCTAGTAAATGTGTCTAATAACATCTGAATTGCTCCCACTGCCCTTGTCTTTTTTTTTTTTTCCCTAGTCCTTCACTCTCACTTTCCTCATCCACGAATCTTTCATCCTCGCTCAAATTAATGGGGAAATCGTCGCTTTCTCGGTCCAAATCGCTTTCGCTGCTGGTGGCCATGATTGTAAACAATGTTCAGATGTGAGGAGCTCTACAACCTGTGACATCACGCACACATCGTCTGCTACTTCCGGTACAGGCAAGGCTTTTTTATTAGTGACCAAAAGTTGCGAACTTTATTGTCGATGTTCTCTACTAAATCCTTTCAGCAAAAATATGGCAATATGGTGAAATGATGAAGTATGACACATAGAATGGAGCTGCTATCCCCGTTTAAATAAGAACATCTCATTTCAGTAGGCCTTTAAAGTACCAATGATTGTCACACACACACACACACACACACACACACACACACACACACTAGGTGTGGCAAAAATATTCTCTGCATTTGACCCATCCTGGGTCTCGACTCTGGACAGCCAGTACTTCATCCATGGTCATCGGACCGGACCCCCTCCACAAGGGAGGGGGGGACATAGGAGAAAAAAGAAAAGAAGCGGCAGATCAACTGGTCTAAAAAGGAGGTCTATTTAAAGGCTAGAGTATACAGATGAGTATTAAGGTGAGACTTAAAGGCTTCTACTGAGGTAGCATCTCGAACTGTTACAAACAATTGTACTTCTATCATTATTTATATCTCATGTTTAATTTTTTAATTAACATTAATCATATTATTAACTACATGGACGGGTGGATATAGCGATGGTGAAAATCAGGCACTTTGAAGCAGTTTTTCGGAATATTCCGGGAGGTGTAAAATTTTGAAAAAAACTTCGAAAAATAAAACAAGCCACTGGGAACTGATTTTTTTAATTGTTTTTAACCCTTTTGAAATTGTGATAATGTTCCCCTTTAAGAAATATTTCCTCACCCAGACTCTGCATCCAGTGGCCCCCGGGTAAATTGAGTTTGAGACCCCTGGTCTACATAGTCTACTATGATCCATTCAGTTCATGATAACTGCTGCTTCAATGTTAGGTTTTAGCAGATTTTCCGTATTTTTCCTAAAGGCAGCATTTGGTGGCGATGTATTGATTCACACTGTTTTTTGCCTTTTGAAGGGTACTGGAAAATTGATCTTGAAAGTCCTTAAAGGGGAACATTATCACAATTTCAAAAGGGTTAAAAACAATAAAAATCAGTTCCCAGTGGCTTGTTGTATTTTTTGAAGTCTTTTTTCAAAATTTTACCGGTCTCGGAATATCCCTAAATAAAGCTTTAAAGTGCCTTATTTTCGGCTCTCTGCGAAGACACTATGCATTTCCCTGTGACGTCACACAGTGCTGCCAATGTAAACAAACAATGGGAATACCACAGCAAGATATAGCGACATTAGCTCGGATTTCAGCAACTTAAGCGATTCAACAGATTACGCATGTATTGAAACAGATGGTTGGAGTATGAAAGTATTGAAGAAGAAACTGAAGCTATTGAGCGAATAGCTATTGACGCTATTCATAGCCATAGCATGGCCGAATAGCTGCGTTAGCATCGCCGGTAAAATGTGCGGACCAAACGATCAGGACTTTCGCATCTCTTGGCACTGGAGCAATTTAAATCCGTCGATTGGTAAGTGTTTGTTTCGCATTAAATGTGAGTGGAAGGAAACGTAATATAGTTGCAAATGCATCTGCAGGTTATCCATACAGCTCTGTGCCATGTCTGCTTTAGCACCGCCGGTAAATAGCATGTTAGCATCGATTAGCATAGCATGTTAGCATCGATTAGCTGGCAGTCAACATCAACAAAACTCACCTTTGTGATTTTGTTGACTATCGTTGCAAATGCATCTGCAGGTTATCCATACATCTCTGTGCTATGTCTGTCTTAGCATCGCCGGTCAAATGTGGAGACACTCTGGCACATTCAATGGGGGTCTGGCGGCAGACACTTTGGCATCTTGGGGCCGGTGGTGCAACTTGAATCCCTCCCTGTTAGTGTTGTTACACCCTCCGACAACACACCCACCAGGCATGATGTCTCCAAGGTTGCAAAAAATAGTCAAAAAAACAGAAAATAACAGAGCTGAGACCCGGTGTTTGTAATGTGAAAATGAAAATGGTGGGTGTGTTACCTCGGCGACGTCACATTCTGACGTCATCGCCTCCAGCGCGATAAACAGAAAGGCGTTTAATTCGCCAAAATTCACCCATTTAGAGTTCGGAAATCGGTTAAAAAAATGTATGGTCTTTTTTCTGCACCATCAAGGTATATATTGACGCTTCCATAGGTCTGCTGATAATGTTCCCCTTTAAAAAAAGTGCTGGTATTTGGCCATGGAGAAGGTGCACGACGCCCGCCTATCTTTGCCGCAGAAGCGCATTGATCCCGACGGACAGGTGTGTTTGGGTCAGTAACAATGTATGCAGAGCCCCGCTGCGTTTGGGCTGTGACATGTCACGCTGAGGCCCGGCAGCTCCGGGTCTTTCCGTGCGATGGAGCCTTTTCTGTAATTAAAGGGAGAAGGTAAGAGCAGGGGAGCGGGCCGGGCTCTGATTGCTTTTCATAGCCGCGAGCACACAGAAAGCTGCAGCGTGTCCTCAGGGGACTGAGGCGCTGTTGAGCTCCTCTGCTGCCAGCTCTGCAATGCCGCCCTTCCCTTCAGGTTCCAAAACTGGCAGTTTTACACACATGCCTGAAAACATTCTATGCTTCCACCCAGCAGATGTCAAGCTGAGATGGGCTTCACAGTACCTCAGCCAGGGTGTCCTCACACTAATCCATCATTCTAATGATGTCATGGGCTTTGACTCCAGGGTTATCTTACAGTCCAGTCCCTCTATTTATTTTCATAATGAAGTGTGTCAGTTTTGGTAACAACTGGCAAAAAGCCATCACGCTACAATTGATGACCCCGTGACCGCTCGTGCCGTGCCCTGGCCCACCTTTTCAGATCGGGTCAAAAAAGGGGGCAAAAGTGTACCGGACTTGAGTAAGGACTAGGGATGCACCGATTAATCGGTAACCGAATATATTCAGCCGAATATGGCAAAAAAAGCCACATTCGGCCTTCGGTGGAATGAGTTAAGAACAAGGCCGAATAGTGGCGTGTGACGCAAGTTTTTGACGCGGTGACGCAATCAACCAACGTGCAGTGACGTTGGGATATGTTGTGTACCTGTATAAGTGTGTACCTGTATAAGTGTATGAGGTTACAATGTTGTGTACCTGTATAAGTGTATGATATGTTGTGTACCTGTATAAGTGTATGATATGTTGTGTACCTGTATAAGTGTATGATATGTTGTGTACCTGTATAAGTGTATGAGGTTACAATGTTGTGTACCTGTATAAGTGTATGAGGTTACAATGTTGTGTACCTGTATAAGTGTATGAGGTTACAATGTTGTGTACCTGTATAAGTGTATGAGGTTACAATGTTGTGTACCTGTATAAGTGTATGAGGTTACAATGTTGTGTACCTGTATAAGTGTATGAGGTTACAATGTTGTGTACCTGTATAAGTGTATGAGGTTACAAGCACACACTTATTGAGATTTAGTGGGGCCTCTGTTTACATTATTGGGATATGTTGTGTAGGCTACCTGTATAAGTGTATGAGGTTACAAGCACACACTTAATTGAGATTTACTTGAGCCTTCTGTTTACATTATTGGGATATGTTGTGTACCTGTATAAGTGTGTACCTGTATAAGTGTATGAGGTTACAAGCACACACTTAATTGAGATTTACTTGAGCCTTCTGTTTACATTATTGGGATATGTTGTGTACCTGTATAAGTGTGTACCTGTATAAGTGTATGAGGTTACAAGCACACACTTAATTGAGATTTACTTGAGCCTTCTGTTTACATTATTGGGATATGTTGTGTACCTGTATAAGTGTGTACCTGTATAAGTGTATGAGGTTACAAGCACACACTTAATTGAGATTTACTTGAGCCTTCTGTTTACATTATTGGGATATGTTGTGTACCTGTATAAGTGTGTACCTGTATAAGTGTATGAGGTTACAAGCACACACTTAATTGAGATTTACTTGAGCCTTCTGTTTACATTATTGGGATATGTTGTGTACCTGTATAAGTGTGTACCTGTATAAGTGTATGAGGTTACAAGCACACACTTAATTGAGATTTACTTGAGCCTTCTGTTTACATTATTGGGATATGTTGTGTACCTGTATAAGTGTGTACCTGTATAAGTGTATGAGGTTACAAGCACACACTTATTGAGATTTAGTGGGGCCTTCTGTTTACATTATTAGCATATCTACTGTGGCTAAGCAGACTTTTGCCAAAAGGACAATAATTCATTTGTTGTTGGTTTATCCACTTTAATCCATTGCTTTCGGTCCCCTAGAGGGGGGGGGGTTGCCCACATCTGAGGTCCTCTCCAAGGTTTCTCATAGTCAGCATTGTCACTGGCGTCCCACTGGATGTGAATTCTCCCTGCCCACTGGGTGTGAGTTTTCCTTGCCCTTTTGTGGGTTCTTCCGAGGATGTTGTAGTCGTAATGATTTGTGCAGTCCTTTGAGACATTTGTGATTTGGGGCTATATAAATAAACATTGATTGATTGATTTTTTTTTTTTTTGGAATGCATGTTTTGTTTGAAGGCCTAATATAAATGAAAAACGTTGTGCTTTTTTTGTAAAGCAAAGGCTACTGGATTATTAAAAAAATGTCAATATTCAATAAAAAAATACTTTATTTGAAAAACATGTCAAAATATTTATTTTAGGCTATTTATGCAATATTAAAAAAATTGTGAAAAACTGCATTCATTATTCGGTATTTGGCCTTCGGCCAAGCGTTTAAATTTCATTCGCCTTCGGCTTCGGCCACAAATTTTCATTTCGGTGCATCCCTAGTAAGGACGAGTGCCACTGACATCTTAGACCAGGGGTAGGGAACCTATGACTCTAGAGCCAGATGTGGCTCTTTTGATGACTGCATCTGGCTCTCGGATAAATCTTAGTTGACATTGCCTAACACGATAAGTAATGAATAATTCCACTGGTAATCGCATTGTCAAAAATAACATTCAAAATATAAAACATTCTCATGCATTTTAATCAATTCATCAGGTTTCTACCGCACCTGTTCAAGAAGTCGCATTAATGGTAAGAAGTTATTTATTTATTATTGGTCAGTGTGGGGCTTGTCCTCCTGGGGGTTCTTCAGACCACCAAGCACCGACATGAGAGCCTGTTTCAGGGTTACAATATTGTTTTATTTTTCATTAAGTTTCTCAGTTGCTTTCCAGCAATTGTCTTTTTCTCTTTCGTTCTCGCTCGCGCTCTGGCTCTAGCTCCAACCCCGTCTCTCCTCCTGGCTGCTGCTTATAACAAGGCCCAGGTGGGCCGTCTACGCACCTGTCGCTGATTTCGAGGCTGGTCCTGGCACACCCCGCTTTGCTGCAGGCCCGAAGGCCACGCCCCCCCTCCACAGTTAGCTTCAGAATAACAATGTTCTTACAAAGAATAAGAGACCTATTATACTCTAGGAATGTTGGTCTTACTTAAAAATGCAGGTTTTTAGTTGTGTTCTGTGTTAAAAAAATATGATATGGCTCTTACGGAAATACATTTTTAAATATTTGGTTTCTTGACTCTCAGCCAAAAAGGTTCCCGACCCCTGTCTTATACAGTGGGGCAAAAAAGTATTTAGTCAGCCAGCGATTGTGCAAGTTCTCCCACTTCAAATGATGACAGAGGTCTGTCATTTTCATCATAGGTACACTTCAACTGGGAGAGACAGAATGTGAAAAAAAAATTCAGGAATTTTAAAGAATTTATTTGTAAATGATGGTGGAAAATAAGTATTTGGTCGACCATTCAAAGCTCTCACGGATGGAAGGAGGTTTTGGCTCAAAATCTCACGATACATGGCCCCATTCATTCTTTCCTTAACACGGATCAATCGTCCTGTCCCCTTAGCAGAAAAACAGCCCCAAAGCATGATGTTTCCACCCCCATGCTTCACAGTAGGTATGGTGTTCTTGGGATGCAACTCAGTATTCTTCTTCCTCCAAACACGAGGAGTTGAGTTTATACCAAAAATTCTATTTTGGTTTCATCTGACCACATGACATTCTCCCAATCCTCTGCTGTATCATCCATGTATCCTAAATAGGTCCCATTTTTTTGTAGTCTCTGGTATTACTCAGCCGGGGTTTGAACTCACAACCTACCGTTATTATTAACCATCTGGAATGTCTTCAAGTTGAAGTGGATTGGTCATTGTCTTTTGGCGACACCTCGCGTTCGCAACATTTATTGACGTCAAGTTCATGCAACAATAAGTTGAATGATGCAGACACGTTTCTTACTGGATACTTTCCAATACGCTTCTGCCTTGGAGACTTTGTAGGTGTTAAGTAACTTATTTGATACTGGTTTATTTTGACAAATGTTGAGTTTTAAACGGCAACATTGTTAAATTATGGACACTCACTGCGTTTATGTCTGGCTTGTGTGCTGAGCTGTTGTGTAGCTGCTAGCTCCGAGTAGCCACCATGTTTACCTTTTAGAAGTGACTTGACTCGAGAAATCAACTTGTTTGAATATTGTTTTTTATTGATTTTTTTCTGCTGATATCGGACCGATATTTAATATCAATATCCGATCGAGACACCCTAAATTACTAAATATTTCATATAACTAATGTTTAACTGTGTTTAACTTCTTTTTACGCTTGTGTGACAATTACACATCTAAGTACTGTACGAGTGAGATATAATGACTTATATCACACACAATATAGAGCGTGTGTTTCTCCCTAAAGGCGGTTAACCCCGCTATCGGGCGTCTTGTTCCCTACTTTATGGTATTGAATGGATGGTTTTGAAAATTTGAGGTGCAAGAAATTTAAAATCCCATTCCGTTTTTTTTGTATAATTCTATCGGACATTGTGACTTTTGGTATTAGTGTTCCGGAACAAAGGGGACCCAAAGACACATATCGTACAGCAGATTTTTACAGCTAAATGTATATATACTGTATAATTTATACACACATACACTTTGGCCCCCCCAGACACATTTTTTTATCTCAATGTGGCCCCCGAGTCAAAATAATTGCCTAGCTCTGCTTTAACCTCTTGACGTTCATCTTTTAAAACTCATTGTGGACGACTCAGGCTGTCGTCGTGCGGGTTCCATGGACCACTAAGGAAGGACATGCTTGTTCAGGTTTGACTGTTGTTTATTTTTTCAAATAAGGAAAGTATTTTGGGCTTCACGGTGGCAGAGGGGTTAGTGTGTCTGCCTCACAATGCGAGGGTCCTGCAGTCCTGGGTTCAAATCCAGGCTCGGGATCTTTCTGTGTGGAGTTTGCATGTTCTCCCCGTGACTGCGTGGGTTCCCTCCGGGTACTCTGGCTTCCTCCCACTTCCAAAGACATGCACCTGGGGATAGGTTGATTGGCAACACTAAATTGGCCCTAGTGTGTGAACATGAGTGTGAATGTTGTCTGTCTACCTGTCTTGGCCCTGCGATGAGGTGGCGACTTGTCCATGGTGTACCCCGCCTTCCGCCCGATTGTAACTGAGATAGGCCATACAGGTCACACTGAGGGTGGCCGTATAAACAACTTTATCAATCTTACAAATATGCACCACACTGTGAACCCGCACCAAACAAGAATAACAAACATTTCGGGAGAACATCTGCGCCGTAACACAACATAAACACAACAGAACAAATACCCAGAAACCCTTGCAGCACTAACTCTTCCGGGACGCTACAATATAGCCCCCCCTAAGCAATAATTAATGTTTTACTCATGCACTTTCTCTTGCTACTTCAAGGCTTGAATGTTTGATTAATTTGTTATTGTTATTTTATTTGCAAATTTATTATTAGCCTGTGGAAAAAGTTTATTTTGATATTTGCCTCAGAGGGCTGCAAATAGAAAAGAGGCATTCAATTTGTATTTAAATGTTATTTGATATGCCATTGATATTTTTTTATTATTAATATTATTATTTAAAACTGGATTTTGCATGTCACTATAAAGTTATATAAGCCTTGCTTGTTCAATATTCAATGCAAAACTTGTTTGGGTCCCTATTAAAAGGTTCATTTGTTCAACCTTGGCCCGCGGCTTTGTTCTGTTTTAAATGTTGGCCCACTCTGTGTTTGAGTTTGACACCCCTGCTCTATATTGAAGCTATTGTCATAGGAATCTGATTTATGACACCTGACCACTTCCAGAATTTGCGACTAAATAGGTATGATCAAAATAGTATCAACCTCACGGAGATTCCCGAGCCATTTTGAGAGATAATGAGCAAACCGTTCACGGGATTGCGTGACGTAGCGTTATGAGCCGCAGACACAGGTGGGTAGAGTAGGCAGAAATTGTACTCAAGTAAGAGTACTGTTACTTTAGATATGTATTACTCAAGGAAAAGTAAGGAGTAGTCACCCAAATATTTACTCGAGTAAAAGTAAAAAGCATGTTGTGAAAAAACTACTCAAGTACTGAGTAACTGATGAGTAACCTGTTTGTTTAATTATGACGGCAACAAGTAATGCACAAAAACATAAAAAAAGCAATGAACAATTCAGAGCCAGGAATATCTCTTAAGCAACTAAAACAATAATATATATTAAATAATATATACTTTATTTTACACTGTACTGAAAAAAAATGTGAAAAATGAATTTTACCTTGGGGCTTCACGGTGGATGAGGGGTTAGTGCGTCTGCCTCACAATGCGGAGGTCCTGAGTAGTCAGGATTCAATTCCGGGCTCGGGATCTTTCTGTGTGGAGTTTGCATGTTCTCCCCGTGACTGCGTGGGTTACTCCGGCTTCCTCCCACCTCCAAAGACATGCACCTGGGGATAGGCCCCTCCCACTTCCAAAGACATGCACCTGGGGATAGGCCCCTCCCACTTCCAAAGACATGCACCTGGGGATAGGTTGATTGGCAACACTAAATGGTCCCTAGTGTGTGAATGTTGTCTGTCTATCTGTGTTGGCCCTGTGATGAGGTGGCGACTTGTCCAGGGTGTAACAGCCTTCCGCCCGATTGTAGCTGAGATAGGCGCCAGCACCCCCCGCGACCCAAAAGGGAATAAGCGGTAGAAAATGGATGGATGGATGGAATTTGACCTTTGCAAGCTCATTATACTATTGGCTAAGTTTTATCTTCATAAATGTAAGTTTCTCAATACCCGACCTGTTTTTTGTGCCTTTAAAAAAGATTTAGAACTCTACATTCCGCCATCCGAGTCACTGCCGTTGTGTCCTTGGGCAAGACACTTTAAACACCTGCTCCCAGTGCCACCCACACTGGTTTGAATGTAACTTAGATATTGGGTTTCACTATGTAAAGCGCTTTGAGTCACTAGAGAAAAGTGCTATGTAAATATAATTCACTTCACTTCACTACATTAAAACACTCTACCTCTAACAACCAAAAAGCTGTGAAAACGATGATGCTGTGTTCCAAATTGAAGTTATTTACTGAGATTGAGTGAGACTATGGCTTTGCACTTTGTTTATTTTATATGTATATTTTTTTGCATTCTATTTTAGTTACTTTGAATTTACAACCCCCTGGTGCTGTTTTGTACGGTTTTTATACTGTTTTGAACTGTTTTTGTACTTACTTTGATTATTATTTTCAACTGTTTGTAAATTTATAAATTTATAAATAAAGGGTTATAAAAAATAAAATAACAAAATGTGCAGTTAATCACGTGATGGCTTGGCTCTGTTTGATTGGTGAAACGGAGTCAAGCGTCACCAGTGACCGCATTTGATTGGTGAAACGGAGTCAAACGTCACCAGTGACTGCATTTGATTGGTGAAACGGAGTCAAACGTCACCAATGACTGCATTGGATTGGTGAAACGGAGTCAAACGTCACCAGTGACTGCATTTGATTGGTGAAACGGAGTCAAGCGTCACCAGTGACTGCATTTGATTGGTGAAACGGAGTCAAACGTCACCGGTGACTGCATTTGATTGGTGAAACGGAGTCAAACGTCACCAATGACTGCATTTGATTGGTGAAACGGAGTCAAACGTCACCAATGACTGCATTTGATTGGTGAAACGCAGGCATGTGATAGATCCTACCTTAAAGGTCTGTCTGACAAAACAAACAAAGCGTGCATTAACAGATCGATAAAAATCAGTATTGAGCTGAATGTAGATAAATGGAGTGGAGTAAAAGTAGCGTTTCTTCTCTATAAATATACTCAAGTAAAAGTAAAAGTAATTTATCCCAAAAGTTACTCAAGTAGATGTAACGGAGTAAATGTAGAACGTTCTACCCACCTCTGACTTAGGATCCCCCAAGGTAGAATATTAGGGCCTTTACTGTTCCTAATATACGTAAACGACATGTCATCAGCACGCGACTGTGAATTGTTTCTGTTTGCGGATGGTTGGCCACTGCTTGTATTTGTAGTATTTGCACCTGGCTCGCTGACAATAACCTATCCATACACTTAGGTAAAACGGAATCCATCCTTTTTGGGTCCCATATCAAACTTAAGAAGGTCAGTGACTTCACAATAAAAGTGGGTGACATTGTTATCACCAGGAAGGATGAGATCACCTACCTAGGTTCCATTCTAGAGGCTAATCTTTCCTGTGATAAAATGGCAACCAAGGTAATCAAAAAGGTCAACAAACAAACAAAATTTCTCCACAGAATCTAGTGGGAACTCTCATTCAACCATTTTTCGGTTACGCATGCACCTCCTGGTACCCCAGCACCTCCAAAACCCTCAAATCTAGACTCCAAACATCCCAGAACAAGCTAGTCAGGGTATTTCTAGACCTCCATCCCAGATCACACCTCACTCCGACCCACTTCTCCAAAGTGGGCTGGTCAGGGTGGAAAACATAGTCAAACAACTTGCACTGAGCCTGGTCTATAAATCTCGCTACAACTCCCCGATACCGAAGTACATGTCAAACTACTTCATAACGTAAATGACCGCCATAACCACAACACCAGGGGGAGCTCCACAAACCATGTCAAACCCAGATTCTTCATCTAACAAAGGTCTTAACTCATTCTCCTTCTATGCCACATCAATATGGAATGCAATCCCAACCGGCGTACAAGAAAGAGCATATCTATCTTTCAAAACAGCACTAAAAGAACACCTTCAGGCAACTACAACCCTAGACTAACACCCTCTAAAATCAGGGGTCTCAAACATGCAGCCGTTATTATGCGTCCCGCACTTTGATATAATGTAGCCCGGAAGAGTAGGGATGCATGGGATTCTGGGTATTTGTTATTTTGTGTTTATGTTGTGTTACAGTGCCGATGTTCTCCCAAAATGTGTTTGTCATTCTTGTTTGGTGTGGGTTCACAGTGTGGCGCATATTAGTAACAGTATTAAAGTTGTTTAAATGGGCACCCTCGTTGTGACCTATATGACTGTTAAACAAGTATGCCTTGCAATCGTTTGCGTGTATCTGCAGAAGCCTCATACGACATGTGACGGGGCTGGCAAGCTGATTGGACGTGTTGTAGAGGGCGCCAAAGGCAGCGCCTTCATAGGATGCCCTTAATATTGTTGGTGGAGGAAAATCCTGTAAATATTCGTGAGAATATTTGATCTGACACTCGGTAGTCTCTTGGAATATACGGGAGGGTTTTAAGTGTGCATTCATATAAAACTCGCGGTCCCCACTGTCATTAAATGTTCATATTAAGGTGCGGGCCACGTGTCTGAGACCCCTGGTTTATACATAGCACAAAGTCAAAAAAACTCTGTCTGGATTATTATTTCATTTTAAATTTCCAAAGAGTTTTGTGGCTCCCATTGTTTTCTTTATTTTGTGAAACGGGTCAAAATGGCTCCTTGAGTGGCAAAGGTTGCTGACCCCTACCCTAGGTCTTCCCCGAGAACAGTGGTTCTCAACCCCTGTGAACATTTTTTTAATTCAAGTACCCCCTAATCAGAGCAAAGCATTTTTGGTTGAAAAAAGAGATAAAGAAGTAAAATACAGCACTATGTCATCAGTTTCTGATTTATTAAATTGTATAACAGTGCAAAATATTGCTCATTTGTAGTGGTCTTTCTTCAACTATTTGGAAAAAAGATAAAAATAACTAAAAACTTGTTGAAAAACAAACAAGTGATTCAATTATAAATAAAGATTCCTCCACATAGAAGTAATCATCAACTTAAAGTGCCCTCTTTGGGGATTGTAATAGAGATCCATCTGGATTCATCAACTTCATTTCTTCACAAAAAAATAAATCTTTAACATCAATATTTATGGAACATGTCCACAAAAAAATCTAGCTGTCAACACTGAATATTGCATTGTTGTATTTCTTTTCACAGTTTATGAACTTACATTCATATTTTGTTGAAGTATTATTCAATAAATATATTTATAAAGGATTTTTGAATTGTTGCTATTTTTAGAACATTTAAAAAAAATCTCACGTACCCCTTGGCATACCTTCAAGTACCCCCAGGGGTACGCTTACCCCCATTTGAGAACCACTGCCCTAGAACACATATACAGTATGAATCCCATGAGATTAAATGAGGGTAATGAGAGTAGACGACATGAACGATGAAGAAAATGAACGAGACTCAGACGTGCCAAAGTGTTGACATCTATATATATACATTACAGTAAAAATGTGTCATATTTCCGTTGATGAATTATTAATGCATGGCATGTCCGAGTAGCACATCAGGATTTCTGCCATGGATGCACAAAAGTCCAATTAAAGCTAGGCTCTAAAGTACTTTCTGCCTACTTGAGCTCCGTATGTGTGCTGGGGGCCACTGGGACCACCGGCACCTTCCTAGCTCATTCTCTACTTCCACACCAGACCCTAATATTGCAGATAAATGAACTGAAAATGTCCCCGCTCGTATGTCAACTTGTGGGATTCTTCAAGCAGACGCTGATCCTGGGAAATTTTGGATATGGAGTTTAATCCTCAGGGTGATACTTCATTTAATAGTAATGGAGTAGCTTCAGAACAAAAAAAGTCGTCAGGGAGTTATGGGCGTATAAAAAGTTTGGAGTCATATTTTTGTTCAAATTTTTATGCTGAAATAGTCCAGTCAACTTCAGGTCTAAATTAAAGCTGCAAGCAGCGTTGGTTGGGTTCGCCTTTGGCTGCTGCCCCCGAGACCCACGGACGGATAAGCGTTAGAAGACGCATTTGAGCCACTATTTTGAGAATCTAATGCATTGTGAAAGTAATGCAGTTGTTGTATTGAAGTGAAAATATCAAACTTCCTGTTGATTTTTGCTAAAGTAAGTTAATTATTAAAATGTAGGTCTAAGTGAGACCAACATAGTGTTTTTTGTTTCATGTCTCTCTGACATTCCTACCGGAAGTTACAAGCAGTTTTGTCTGTGTTTTCTTCCTAGGAGCAGTTTGTCCGTGTTGTATTCCTATGGGGCGGTAGAACGCAATTTTGAGTTTTGAGGTTAGGTTTTTTCATCAGATCGCAATTTTTGCCAGACCTGATGTGTGTGTCAAGTTTGGTGAGCTTAGAAGCATTTTAAGGGGGTCAAATAACAGCTCATAGAGGCAAAAATGACATTTTTTAGGAGACTTTGCACAGGGGTTCTTTGAAAATCAAAACCTGAGAACTTATCAAAACTCTGTTCAATACTTTTAATCAGAAGGGTTCAATCTCTTTCCTGTGCGAGTTTGAAGCCAAAACAACAAACGCACTCAGAGGAGATAATGTTTGAAGAAAGGTGACCGTTTTTTACAAAACTTTTGTTTTGAAGGGGGGATTGCAAACTTCCTGTTGATTTTCGTTGGGGGTTGTCAATCTATGAAATGTAGGTCTAAGCGAGACCTACATAGAGGTTTTTGTTTCATGTCTCTCCGACATTCTTACCAGAAGTTACAAGCAGTTGTGTCTGTGTTTTCTTCCTAGGAGCAGTTTTTTCAGTGTTTTATTCAAAAATAGCGCTAGAGCGCAATTTTGAGTTTTGGGGTTTGGTTTTTTCATTAGATGGCAATATTCGCCAGTCCTTACGTGTGCGCAAAGTTTGGTGACTTTTGAAGCATTTTAAAGGGGTCAAATTACAGCGCAAAGAGGCAAAAATGGCATTTTTTGCGAAAATTGTATTTTGAAGGGTTTTTTGCCAACAGTGAGCGTATGAAAATTGGGTCTAGGTCAGACCTACATAGGAGTTTTTGTTTCATGTCGCTATGACATTCCTAACAGAAGTTACATGCAGTTTTGTCTGTCATTTTTTCCTAGGGGGCGCTAGAGCGCAATTTTCATTTTGGGGGATTGGTTGCTTAATTTGTTGGGAAGGTTTGCTATACCGACGTGTGTGTCAAATTTGTTGAGTTTTGAAGCATGTTAAGGGGGTCAAATTACAGCGCGTAGGTGCGGAATAATAATAAAACACAGCAGTTTCAATAGGGTCCTTGGCCCATGGCAAAGGACTCCACAGGAGTCCTTTGCCATGGGCCAAGGACCCTAATAAAAAGAGCAAACATGCCGATATTCCGATATTGTCTAACTCTTAAAGTCCTACTGAAAGCCACTACTAGCCACCACACAGTCTGATAGTTTATATATCAATGATGAAATATTAACATTGCAACACATGCCAATACGGCCTTTTTAGTTTACTAAATTACAATTTTAAATTTCCCTGGAGTTTCGTCTTGAAAACGTCGTGTAATGATGACGTGTACGCAAGACGTCACAGGTTTTTAGGAAATATGAGCGCTGCACACACACACAGCTAAAAGTCGTCTGCTTTAACGGCATAATTACACAGTATTTTGGAGATCTGTGTTGCTGAATCTTTTGCAATTTGTTCAATTAATATTGGAGAAGTCACAGTAGAAAGATGGAGTTGGGAAGCTTTAGCCTTTAGCCACACAAACACACGGTGATTCCTTGTTTAAAATTCCCGGAGGTGAAACTTTACTATGGATCAGAGCGCGGTCAAGCAAACATGAATCACGACAGAATGTCAACCAGCAGGTTTCGGTGAGAAAATTGTGGTAAAAAGTCGCTTTTTACCAGAGAAAAGCTGAGCTTGTGCCGTCCATAAAGCTGCCGTCGACTCCCCTGAGACACTGGCGTCAACACACCCGTGGACACACCCCTCCGACTATCAGGTACTATTTAACTCACTAAAACACTAGCAACACAATAGAAAGATAAAGGATTTCCCAGAATTATCCTAGTAAATGTGTCTAAAAACATCGGAATCCGTCCCAATGCAATCGCGTTTTTTTAATTTTTTACATTTTTTTTTTTTCTTTTCTAGTCCGTCGCTATCAATACATCCTGAATTACTCTATTAGGCTTAAAATGTTCCCCACAGAAGTGTCGATACGTGAACAAATTTTAAATGAAATTATTCAAATTGAACATGGGAAAAAAACCTAAAAAATCATTCCATTCATGAGCAACACAACAAATATCAAGACGAGGGGGACGCAGATTGTTCTCCCGGGGTGCAAACGGACTATTCCGGACCAGGCGTGAAAGTAGGAACATATTTAATTATCTATACTCAAAAAGTCTGCGATGAGGTGGCGACTTGTCCAGGGTGTACCCCACAATCCGCCCAATTGTAGCTGATATAGGCACCCGCGACCCCAGAGGGAATAAGCGGTAGGAAATGGATGGATGGATGGACTCAAACAGTGAAAACAAAAGGGCGCACAAGGCGAAGGCAACTTAGTGCAGGGTACAAAAACTAAACTTAGGCAGAAATATGGACATGAAACAAAACTTACTAACTGTGGCATGAATGAACAAAACTTACTTGGCATAGCATGAAACAATCAATAAAGAGCACCAATCTATGGCATGAACACAGAAATATTGCCAGGCTGCCTGACTGGCAAAAACAGGCTTAAAGGCCTACTGAAATGAGATGTTCTTATTTAAACGGGGATATCAGGTCCATTCTATGTGTCATACTTCATCATTTAGCGATATTGCCATATTTTTGCTGAAAGGATTTAGTAGAGAACATCCACGATAAAGTTCCCAACTTTTGGTCGCTAATAAAAAAGCCTTGCCTGTACCGGAAGTAGCAGACGATGTGCGTGTGACGTCACGGGTTGTGGAGCTCCTCACATCTGAACATTGTTTACAATAATGGCCACCAGCAGCGAGAGCGATTCGGACCCAGAAAGCGACGATTTCCCCATTAATTTGAGCGAGGATGAACGATTCGTGGATGAGGAAAGTGAGAGTGAAGGACTAGAAAAAAAAAGTCTATACAGTGGGAGCGATTCAGATGTTATTAGACAAATTTACTAGGATAATTCTGGAAAATCCCTCATCTGTTTATTGTGTTACTAGTGTTTAGATTATATGGTCGTACCTGTACAACCTGAAGGTCGGCCCCGCACCTTTTTTTTTTTCAGCACCAGTCGGCGGGTAGTGGCGATGCCCATCTCTGCCCTTCGTAAGGGACTCTTTTCGAAACACGATCTTTCGAAATGATCGCTGCATAATACACTGTACTTTGTGTGTGTGGTCCAATCCAACCGTGTTCGCTTGTCCGCTCTGTTCCATAGTAAAGTTTCACCGTCATCTTTCGGGAATGTAAACAATGAAACACCGGCTGTGTTTGTGTTGCTAAAGGCGGCCGCAATACACCGCTTCCCACCTACATCTTTCTTCTTTGACGTCTCCATTATTCATTGAACAAATTGCAGAAGATTCAACAACACAGATGTCTATAATACTGTGGAATTATGCGATTAAAACAGACGACTTAAGCTGTGAACAATGCTGGAACAAAATGTCCTCTAAAATGAGTGACGTCACACGTCATCATACCGCGACGTTTTAGCATGATACTTCCGCGCGAAATTTAAAATTGCAATTTAGTAAACTAAAGCGGCCGTATTGGCATGTGTTGCAATGTTAATATTTCATCATTGATATATAAACTATCAGACTGTGTGGTGGCTAGTAGTGGCTTTCAGTAGGCCTTTAAACAGCTACTGCAGGACGACGAATATTCCACTGATTTCTCCGGTAAGATATATATCACAATTTCCCTATCCAAAAACATGCTGGTTGACGTAGAGAAAACATGTTTGCTTGACCACTCTGTTCCATAGTAAAGTTTCACCGTCATCTTTCGGGAATGTAAAAAATGAACACCGGCTGTGTTTGTGTTGCTAAAGGCGGCTGCAATACACCGCTTCCCACCTACATCTTTCTTCTTTGACGTCTCCATTATTCATTGAACAAATTGCAAAAGATTCAGCAACACAGATGTCCAAAATACTGTAATTATGCGGTTAAAGCAGACGACTTTTAGCCGCGAGTGGTGCAGCGATAATATTTCCCTACAGTCCGTGACGTCACGCGTACACGTCATCATTCCGCGACGTTTTCAACAAGAAACACGCGGGAAATTTAAAATTGCAATTTAGTAAACTAAAAAGGCCGTATTGGCATGTGTTGCAATGTTAAGATGTCATCATTGATATATAAACTATCAGACTGCGTGGTGGGTAGTAGTGGCTTACAGTAGGCCTTTAAACAGCTACTGCAGGACGACGAATATTCCACTGATTTCTCCAGTAAGATATATATCACAATTTCCCCATGCAAAAACATGCTGGTTGACGTAGAGAAAACATGTTCGCTTGACCGCTCTGTTACCATAGTAAAGTTTCACCGTCATCTTTCGGGAATGTAAACAAAGAACACCGGCTGTGTTTGTGTTGCTAAAGGCGGTCGCAATACACCGCTTCCCACCTACAGCTTTCTTCTTTGACGTCTCCATTATTTATTGAACAAATTGCAAAAGATTCAACAACACAGATGTCCAGAATACTGTGTAATTATGCGATTAAAGCAGACGACTTAAGCTGTGAACAATGCTGGAACAAAATGTCCTCTAAAATGAGTGACGTCACGCGTCATCATACCGCGACGTTTTAGCATGATACTTCCGCGCGAAATTTAAAATTGCAATTTAGTAAACTAAAGCGGCCGTATTGGCATGTGTTGCAATGTTAATATTTCATCATTGATATATAAACTATCAGACTGCGTGGTGGCTAGTAGTGGCTTTCAGTAGGACTTTAAACAGCTACTGCAGGACGACGAATATTCCACTGATTTCTCCGGTAAGATATATATCACAATTTCCCCATCCAAAAACATGCTGGTTGACGTAGAGAAAACATGTTCGCTTGACCGCTCTGTTCCATAGTAAAGTTTCACCGTCATCTTTCGGGAATGTAAACAATGAACACCGGCTGTGTTTGTGTTGCTAAAGGCGGCCACAATACACCGCTTCCCACCTACAGCTTTCTTCTTTGACGTCTCCATTATTTATTGAACAAATTGCAAAAGATTCAACAACACAGATGTCCAGAATACTGTGGAATTATGCGATTAAAGCAGACGACTTAAGCTGTGAACAATGCTGGAACAAAATGTCCTCTAAAATGCGTGACGTCACGCGTCATCATACCGCGACGTTTTAGCATGATACTTCCGCGCGAAATTTAAAATTGCAATTTAGTAAACTAAAGCGGCCGTATTGGCATGTGTTGCAATGTTAATATTTCATCATTGATATATAAACTATCAGACTGCGTGGTGGCTAGTATTGGCTTTCAGTAGGCCTTTAAACAGCTACTGCAGGACGACGAATATTCCACTGATTTCTCCGGTAAGATATATATCACAATTTCCCCATCCAAAAACATGCTGGTTGACGTAGAGAAAACATGTTCGCTTAACCACTCTGTTCCATAGTAAAGTTTCACCGTCATCTTTCGGGAATGTAAAAAATGAACA
This sequence comes from Nerophis ophidion, assembly GCF_033978795.1. NCBI lineage: Eukaryota > Metazoa > Chordata > Actinopteri > Syngnathiformes > Syngnathidae > Nerophis > Nerophis ophidion. The sequence goes on along the minus strand of NC_084615.1, from coordinate 1,638,935 downwards.
CCGGCCGTGTTTGTGTTGCTAAAGGCGGCCGCAATACACCGCTTCCCACCTACAGCTTTCTTCTTTGACGTCTCCATTATTTATTGAACAAATTGCAAAAGATTCAACAACACAGATGTCCAGAATACTGTGGAATTATGCGATTAAAGCAGACGACTTAAGCTGTGAACAATGCTGGAACAAAATGTCCTCTAAAATGCGTGACGTCACGCGTCATCATACCGCGACGTTTTAGCATGATACTTCCGCGCGAAATTTAAAATTGCAATTTAGTAAACTAAAGCGGCCGTATTGGCATGTGTTGCAATGTTAATATTTCATCATTGATATATAAACTATCAGACTGCGTGGTGGCTAGTATTGGCTTTCAGTAGGCCTTTAAACAGCTACTGCAGGACGACGAATATTCCACTGATTTCTCCGGTAAGATATATATCACAATTTCCCCATCCAAAAACATGCTGGTTGACGTAGAGAAAACATGTTCGCTTAACCACTCTGTTCCATAGTAAAGTTTCACCGTCATCTTTCGGGAATGTAAAAAATGAACACCGGCCGTGTTTGTGTTGCTAAAGGCGGCCGCAATACACCGCTTCCCACCTACAGCTTTCTTCTTTGACGTCTCCATTATTTATTGAACAAATTGCAAAAGATTCAACAACACAGATGTCTATAATACTGTGGAATTATGCGATTTAAAATTGCAATTTAGTAAACTAAAAAGGCCGTATTGGCATGTGTTGCAATGTTAAGATGTCATCATTGATATATAAACTATCAGACTGCGTGGTGGCTAGTAGTGGCTTTCAGTAGGACTTTAAATAAGAGTCTCTGATTAGAACAGGTGCGTGATCCGAAAAACATGAGACAGGTGAAACTAATGAGTCGTCATGGAAAGGGTGCACAAAAACAGGAACTCATGGAGTCCAAAACTAAACAGAACATAACTCAACCTAAACATGATCTGGACCATTGATCATGACAACAAAAGGTCAAAAGTAGAGCAAAGATTTAACTGGAAGTACAACTACACCCCCCCGCTGTCTGAGGGTTAACGTGTCAGACACAGGTGCAGTGAAAGCATCATCTCCACAGCATGACTCGGGAGGGAGGAAGCCATGATGTGACGAGGCTGGATTTTAATTGCTTTGACAGGCTGCTCCCATCTATCGCTGTCTCCGTAACGACGCACGCCGTGGCGATAACAACACCAACCCGTTCACTCTCCTCCGTTACTGTAACATGTTGGACACGTACCCCGCATTCCTCATAATAAACCTCCTTCATTAAGCCTCATCCTTGATTTGTTGCCTGCAAAAAGGGAGGCGGAGGAATAAATAGGGTGGGAAGATGAGAGGTGTTGCTGCTGCTGCTGGGGGTGCGTTCACAAACAAGATGGACAGTAGTGTTCCTAATGGGAGAGAAGCTCCTCTGCACCTTTTTTTTTTCCCCCCTCTCTTTTTTCTCTCCTAAACGTGTTTTGTCTGTTCACTACTTAACAAGCCCGAGAAAAGAAGCTGCCGCACGTAATTACCGACGTTTCAAGAACGGCCTCGTTTGCCTCTCTAAACAATGCTGGGAATCGACCAAACAAAGAAAGGCGGGGGGATGACATGCCAGATGAACATTTATTAATATTTCGCTCGGGCGAAGATGCGATGTTTCATCAGCGCCGCTGTTGTTATTTAGAAAGGTTTGCAATAATGGAGGCATGGGCGGGGGGGTGCTGGGTGTTTGTGTATTAGTGTTGTAATTGGCTACTTTTTGGTACTTTTCTAAATAAAGTGGACCACAAAAAGTCTCACTATTGGCTTTATTTTAACAAAAAAATCTTACGGTATATTAAACATACTGTATTTCCTTGAATTGCCGCCGGAGCGCTAATTAAAGTCTGTCACGCCAAATTTCTTCTCCCTACAAAAACCCCCACCGCCCCATAAGTCAATAACATCAATAAAACTCACATTTGTGCATTCATGCACAACCTTATAAGTTTGGTGGATAAAATGAGGCATAAAACACGTCGCAGAAAGTTGTACATGTAAACAAACTACGGGGAGTTCAAAGACCGCCAAAATTAGTAGGACAAAACAGCCCTCACCAAATACTCAAATCATTGAAGCATGTTTAATACAAACAGTGTGCTTTATAGCAATTAGGGAAGTTTGTGTCATGTTTGTCCTCCTACAGAAACCATATTAAAACAAAAAATATGTTTTTTTCCCCTCATAATTTCCATTTTTCATACAGTTTTGAAAAAGCTCTAGAAAGCCACTAGGCGGAGCTCAAATATAGCTACAAATGAGTAATAATGATGCAATATGTACATACAGCTAGCCTAAATAGCATGTTAGCATTGATTAGCTTGCAGTCATGCAGTGACCAAATATGTCTGATTAGCACTCCACACAAAACAATAACATCAACAAAACTCACATTCGTGCATTCATGCACAACGTTATAAGTTTGGTGGACAAAATGAGACATAAAACACGTCTTAGAAAGTCGGAGAAAGTTGTACATGTAAACAAACTGCGGGGAGTTCAAGGACCGGCAAAATTAGTAGGACAAAACGGCGCTCGCCAAATACTGGAATCAGTGAAGCATGTTTAATACAAACAGTGTGCTTTATAGCAATTAGGGAGGTTTGTGTCATGTTTGTCCTCCTACAGAAACTATATTAAAACAAAAAATATGTTTTTTTCCCCCTCATAATTTCCATTTTTCATACAGTTTTGAAAAAGCTCTAGAAAGCCACTAGGCGGAGCTCAAATATAGCTACAAATGAGGCATATTGATGCAATATGTACATACAGCTAGCCTAAATAGCATGTTAGCATTGATTAGCTTGCAGTCATGCAGTGACCAAATATGTCTGTTTAGCACTCCACATAAGTCAATAACATCAACAAAACTCACACTTGTGCATTCATGCACAATGTTATAAGTTCGGTGGACAAAATGAGACATAAAACACGTCTTAGAAAGTCGGAGAAAGTTGTACATGTAAACAAACTACGGGGAGTTCAAGTACCAGCAAAATTAGTAGGACAAAACGGCGCTCGCCAAATACTCGAATCAGTGAAGCATGTTTAATATAAACAGTGTGCTTTATAGCAATTAGGGAGGTTTGTGTCATGTTTGTCCTCCTACAGAAACCATATTAAAACAAAAAATATGTTTTTTCCCCCTCCTAATTTTCAATTTTCCTACATTTTTGAAAAAGCTGCTGAGAGCCACTAGGGCGGCGCTAAAGAGCCGCATGCGGCTCCGGAGCCGCGGGTTGCCGACCCCTGGACTAGATGATTTTTGGCTCGCCACAAAATTAACAACAACAGGACTGATTTTTCAAAAATGATTTCAAAGATTGAAAGTTGTTCAAACAAAAAATATGTTTTTTTCCCCTCATAATTTCCATTTTTCCTACAGTTTTGAAAAAGTTCTAGAAAGCCACTAGGGGGAGCTCAAATATAGCTACAAATGAGGCATAATGATGCAATATGTACATACAGCTAGCCTAAATAGCATGTTAGCATCGATTAGCTTGCAGTCATGCAGTGACCAAATATGTCTGATTAGCACTCCACACAAGTCAATAACATCAACAAAACTTACCTTTGTGCATTCATGCACAGCGTTAAAAGTTTGGTGGACAAAATGAGACATAAAACACGTTTTAGAAAGTCGGAGAAAGTTGTACATGTAAACATACTACGGTGAGTTCAAGGACCGGCAAAATTAGTAGGACAAAACGGCGCTCGCCAAATACTCGAATCAGTGAAGCATGTTTAATACAAACAGTGTGCTTTATAGCAATTAGGGAGGTTTGTGTCATGTTTGTCCTCCTACAGAAACCATATTAAAACAAAAAATATGTTTTTTTTCCCCTCATAATTTCCATTTTTCATACAGTTTTGAAAAAGCTCTAGAAAGCCACTAGGGGGAGCTCAAATATAGCTACAAATGAGGCATAATGATGCAATATGTACATACAGCTAGCCTAAATAGCATGTTAGCATCGATTAGCTTGCAGTCATGCAGTGACCAAATATGTCTGTTTAGCACTCCACATAAGTCAATAACATCAACAAAACTTACCTTTGTGCATTCATGCACAGCGTTAAAAGTTTGGTGGACAAAATGAGAAATAAAACACGTTTTAGAAAGTCGGAGAAAGTTGTACATGTAAACAAACTAAGGTGAGTTCAAGGACCGGCAAAATTAGTAGGACAAAACGTCGCTCGCCAAATACTGGAATCAGTGAAGCATGTTTAATATAAACAGTGTGCTTTATAGCAATTAGGGAGGTTTGTGTCATGTTTGTCCTCCTACAGAAACTATATTAAAACAAAAATTTGTTTTTTTCCCCTCATAATTTCCATTTTTCATACAGTTTTGAAAAAGCTCTAGAAAGCCACTAGGGGGAGCTCAAATATATCTACAAATGAGGCATAATGATGCAATATGTACATACAGCTAGCCTAAATAGCATGTTAGCTTCGATTAGCTTGCAGTCATGCAGTGACCAAATATGTCTGATTAGCACTCCACATAAGTCAATAACATCAACAAAACTCACATTTGTGCATTCATGCACAACGTTATAAGTTTGGTGGACAAACTGAAACATAAAACACATCTTAGAAAGTTGCACATGTAAACAAACTAGGGTGAGTTCAAGAACCGGCGAAATTAGTAGGACAAAACGGCGCTCGCCAAATACTGGAATCAGTGAAGCATGTTTAATATAAACAGTGTGCTTTATAACAATTAGGGAGGTTTGTGTCATGTTTGTCCTCCTACAGAAACTATATTAAAACAAAAAATATTTTTTTTCCCCTCATAATTTCCATTTTTCATACAGTTTTGAAAAAGCTCTAGAAAGCCACTAGGGTGAGCTCAAATATAGCTACAAATGAGGCGTAATGATGCAATATGTACATACAGCTAGCCTAAATAGCATGTTAGCATCAATTACCTTGCAGTCATGCAGTGACCAAATATGTCTGATTAGCACTCCACATAAGTCAATAACATCAACAAAACTCACATTTGTGCATTCATGCACAACGTTATAAGTTTGGTGGACAAAATGAGACATAAAACACGTCTTAGAAAGTCGGAGAAAGTTGTACATGTAAACAAACTGCGGGGAGTTCAAGGACCGGCAAAATTAGTAGGACAAAACGGCGCTCGCCAAATACTGGAATCAGTGAAGCATGTTTAATATAAACAGTGTGCTTTATAGCAATTAGGGAGGTTTGTGTCATGTTTGTCCTCCTACAGAAACTATATTAAAACAAAAAATAGGTTTTTTTCCCCTCATAATTTTCAATTTTCCTACATTTTTGAAAAAGCTGCTGAGAGCCACTAGGGCGGCGCTAAAGAGCCGCGGGTTGCCGACCCCTGGACTGGATGATTTGTGGCTCGCCACAAAATTAACAACAACATGATTGATTTTTTCAAAAATGATTTCAAAGATTGAAAGTTGTTATCAATCCCACGTGGGCCCTGAAGCTCCCACGGGGAACGGCGGTGAGAATATTTCATCACGGGTGTCAGAAGCCCGTGGAGAAGATGCAAGTGGTCTCGTGCAGTCAGCTGGCCAATATGGCTCAGCTTTGCGTTAACCATAAGGCGCCAGAGGCGGAACATAATCCATGCGCGGCACATCTGAGCAGAAGTCAAATGAGAAATGTTTTTGGAATATCTTAACAGCGAATTGAATCGCATACATGAATTTTCAAGATGGATTTGACCCGATCTGTTGCGGGATGCCGCCGCCGACGCCGCCTCAGCGAGGCTGCAGTTCCACTAAGGCTGGTAATTATAATCCTTCCCAGCAAGTGGTCCTTATCACAGGAGCGGGGCAACAATGGAAATAATAATTAGGACTTCTCCTTTCACATGCATGCTGGATGAGAGTGTGACTTGTGCAGAGTGACATGGAGGATGTACACATGTGTGTACAGATGTGTGTTTGCGGGCTTGTTTGCCCGTCTGGGCTCGCCTCGGGCTGTTGGGATGGATTCCCACTGCAGGGCCGAGGGGCCTGATGGACTGTATTTGCAGGTATGCTGCACCTGATAGCATCACTCTTGTTTACTTTTTGCCAAACACATCTAAACAGCCGGTACATGCTGCACCCGCGCATACATACAGCGGGGCCAAAAAGTATTTAGTCAGCCAGCGATTGTGCAAGTTCTCCCACTTCAAAGGATGACAGAGGTCTGTCATTTTCATCATAGGTACACTTCAACTGGGAGAGACATCCATCCATCCATCCATTTTCTACCGCTTATTCCCTTTTGGGGTCGCGCTGGCGCCTATCTCAGCGACAATCGGGCAGAAGGCGGGGTACACCCTGGACAAGTCGCCACCTCATCGCAGGGCCAACACAGATAGACAGACAACATTCACACACTAGGGCCCATTTAGTGTTGCCAATCAACCTATCCCCAGGTGCATGTTTTTGGAAGTGGGAGGGGCCTATCCCCAGGTGCATGTCTTTGGAGGTGGGAGGAAGCCGGATTACCCGGAGGGAACCCACGCAGTCACGGGGAGAACATGCAAACTCTCACGGAAACACTTTTTAAAATATTTGCCTTGTATGGCTCTCTCAGCCAAAAAGGTTCCCGCCCCCTGGGCTAGAGTATACAAATGAGTTTTAAGGTGAGACTTAAATGCTTCCACTGACTATTATGATGGTGTGTGTATAAGGTAAGACATTTTATCTGGAGTTTTGTTTCGCAATATTATACAAAAGCAACTTTTCTTACCTTCTGGTACTTGCTGATGTCCATCCATCCATCCATCCATCCATTTCCTACCGCTTATTCCCTTTTGGGGTCGCGGGGGGCGCTGGCGCCTATCTCAGCCACAATCGGGCGGAAGGCGGGGTACACCCTGGACAAGTCGCCACTTCATCGCAGGGCCAACACAGATAGACAGACAACATTCACACACTAGGGACCATTTAGTGTTGCCAATCAACCTATCCCCAGGTGCATGTCTTTGGAAGTGGGAGGGGCCTATCCCCAGGTGCATGTCTTTGGAGGTGGGAGGGGCCTATCCCCAGGTGCATGTCTTTGGAGGTGGGAGGGGCCTATCCCCAGGTGCATGTCTTTGGAGGTGGGAGGGTCCTATCCCCAGGTGCATGTCTTTGGAGGTGGGAGGGGCCTAATCCCAGGTGCATGTCTTTGGAGGTGGGAGGGGCCTATCCCCAGGTGCATGTCTTTGGAGGTGGGAGGAAGCCGGAGTACCCGGAGGGAACCCACGCAGTCACGGGGAGAACATGCAAACTCCACACAGAAAGATCCCGAGCCTGGGATTGAACCCAGGACTGCAGGACCTTCGTATTATGAGGCAGACGCACTAACCCCTCTGCCACCGTGAAGCCCAATAGCCATCCAAAGAAGGTGAATTCGTTGTTAGATTTTTTTTAAATATTACTTTGTCGCGGCCCAGCCTCACCCAGTTTCTGCATCCAGTGGGCCGCAGGTCAATTGAGTTCGAGACCATTGCGGATGGTTTTGAACAACACAACAGAGGGTGTTTATACACCCCGGCAGGCTTCAGAAGGAACATGAACTCTTTCTTGCATCAGCACTTTGTGTCTGGACTCCATTGAGCAGATTGTGTCTAGCAGCGAGACAGGCTGGTGTTTGTTGGGGCTAAATCCCTGTCAGGTGGTATCGCCCCAAAGGGCTCGGTGCACCTCTGGATCAACAAGTCCAGCACAGGGTGCTCCTCTCAACCCGGGCTGGCCCTAAATCCCATCATTCATATTCATGCAGAAAGCACAAAGATACCTTCGCCCACCTCTCCAGAGACCTCATCACTGGAGCCCAAACACTGCAGCAGTATGCATCTTTAAAAGCTATTAGATCATACGGCTATGAAGTATGCATGCAGACTATACACCAGCTCTCCTCCTGTCAAAGACTTTGCCTCGGCGGGATTACTGACATAAATAAACCATAAGCAAATACCAAATAAAGCACACAATTGGGGGAAACAAGCGCAATGGAAACACCAGCGCATCCACACCTCAGAGACTGATCTGAAAGAGGCAGGTTGCACACGGCGCCATTTGAATATAAAAGGAAAATAACACATGTTGGGACGCGTCTGCAATATTTAGCCAAACATGACGGAAATGTTGACTTCAAGCGTCGACAGGGACTGCAATAAACACACGGCAGACGGACAGGAGGCAAAGAACAATTATTTTTAAGACACATTCTTTTCCTTAGTGTTTCTGTTAAGTGCACTTAAAATGTCAAGTGACAATTTTTTTTTTTTTGGGAAGTATTACCCCTAGATCATCATTTTGCAGTTTTTTGTAAAAAAAACAACAACTAATAAATAAATAAATACCGTATTTTTCGGCTAGGTGAGACAAGGTGTAATACTTATTTTTTGAAGTATTACACCTTGATCATCATTTTGCAGTTTCATGTAAAAATAAATAAAGAAAGAAATACTGTATTTTTCGGATTATAAATCGCAGGTTTTTTCATAGTTTGGCCGGGGGTGCGACTTATACTCAGGTGCGACTTATGTGTGAAATTATTTACACATTACTGTGAAATATCAAATAATATTATTTATCTCATTCACGTAAGAGACTAGGTGTAATACTTATTTTTTTGAAGTTTTACACCTTGATCATCATTTTGCAGTTTTATGTTAAAAAATAAAAAAATAAAAATTAATAAATACAGTATTTTTCGGATTATAAATCGCAAGTTTTCTCATGGGTGCGATTTATACTCTGAAAGGATTTTTGTGTGAAATTATTAGTACATTACCGTGAAATATCAAATAATATTATTTATCACATTCACGTAAGAGACTAGGTGTAATACTTATTTTTTGAAGTATTACACCTTGATCATCATTTTGCAGTTTTATGTTAAAAATAAATAAATAAATAAATACAGTATTTTTCGGATTATAAATCGCAGGTTTTCTCATAGTTTGGCCTTGGGTGCGATTTATACTCTGAAAGGACTTTTGTGTGAAATTATTAACACATTACCGTGAAATATCAAATAATATTATTTAGCTCATTCACGTAAGAGACTAGACGTAATACTTCTTTTTTTGAAGTTTTACACCTTGATCATCATTTTGCAGTTTTATGTTTAAAAAACAAACAAATAAATAAATAAATACCGTATTTTTCGGACTATAAATCGCAGTTTTTGTCATAGTTTGGCCAGGGGTGCGACTTATACTCAGGTGCGACTTATGTGTGAAATTATTAACACATTACCGTGAAATATCAAATAATATTAGTTAGCTCATTCACGTAAGAGACTAGGTGTAATACTTATTTTTTAAAGTTTTACACCTTGATCATCATTTTTCAGTTTTATGTTAAAATAGATAAATACAGTATTTTTCGGATTATAAATTGCAAGTTTTTTCATAGTTTGGCCATGGGTGCGATTTATACTCTGAAAGGACTTATGTGTGAAATTATTAACACATTACCTTGAAATATCAAATAATATTATTTATCTCATTCACGTAAGAGACTAGGTGTAATACTTCTTTTTTTTGAAGTTTTACACCTTGATCATCATTTTGCAGTTTCATGTTAAAAAAACAAAAAACGTATAAATAAATAAATACTGTATTTTTCGGATTATAAATCACAGTTTTTTTTCATAGTTTGGCCCGGGGTCCGACAGGTGGGACTTATGTGTGAAATTATTAACACATTACCGTGAAATATCACATAATATTATTTATCTCATTCACGTAAGAGACTAGGTGTAATACGTCTTTTTTAGAAATATTACACCTAGATCATCATTTTGCAGTTTTATGTTTAAGAAAGAATTAATAAATAAATAAATACAGTATTTTTCGGATTATAAATCACAGTTTTTTTCATAGTTTGGCCTTGGGTGCGACTTATACTCTGAAAGGACTTTTGTGTGAAATTATTAACACATTACCGTGAAATATCAAATAATATTATTTATCTCATTCACGTAAGAGACTAGGTGTAGTACTTATTTTTTTGAAGTTTTACACCTTGATCATCATTTTGCAGTTTTGTATTTAAAAAAAAAACAAATAAATAAATAAATACCGTATTTTTCAGATTATAAATCGCAGTTTTTTTCATAGTTTGGCTAGGGGTGCGACTTATACTCAGGTGCGACTTATGTGTGAAATTATTAACACATTACCGTGAAATATCAAATAATATTATTTATCTCATTCACGTAAGAGACTAGGTGTAATACTTCTTTTTTTTTTAAGTTTTACACCTTGATCATCATTTTACAGTTTTATGTTTAAAAAAATAATAAAATAAATAAATACCGTATTTTTCGGACTATAAGTCGCAGTTTTTTTCATAGTTTGGCCTGGGGTGCGACTTATACTCAGGAGCGACTTATGTGTGAAATTATTATTACATTACCGTGAAATATCAAATAATATTATTTATCTCATTCACGTAAGAGACTAGGTGTAATACTTATTTTTTTTTAAGTTTTACACCTTGATCATCATTTTGCAGTTTTATGTTAAAAATAAATAAATACAGTATTTTTCTGATTATAAATCGCAAGTTTTTTCATAGTTTGGCTAGGGGTGCGACTTATACTCAGGTGCGACTTATGTGTGAAATTATTAACACATTACCGTGAAATATCAAATAATATTATTTATCTCATTCACGTAAGAGACTAGGTGTAATACGTCTTTTTTGAAGTATTACACCTTGATCATCATTTTGCAGTTTTATGTTAAAAAAATAACTAATAAATAATAAATAAATACAGTATTTTTCGGATTATAAATTGCAGGTTTTTTCATAGTTTGGGTGGGGATGCGACTTATACTCAGGTGCGACTTATGTGTGAAATTATTAACACATTACCGTGAAATATCAAATAATATTATTTATCTCATTCACGTACGAGACTAGGTGTAATACGTCTTTTATTTTTATCATCATTTTGCAGTTTTATGTTAAAAACAAAACAAATAAATAAATAAATACCGTATTTTTCAGATTATAAATCGCAGTTTTTTTCATAGGCGCGACTTAGACTCTGGAGCGATTTATGTGTGAAATTATTAACACATTACCGTAAAATATCAAATCATTTTATTTATCTCATTCACGTAAGAGTCTAGGTGTATTTCAGCAATCGTCACACACACGCACGTCAACCAATAAAAATTCGGCGGTGGGCGGGTCATGCCGGAAGTGCATTGTGGAAAAAAAAGATGCTACCTGCTGCCGAAAATTGATAATTTCAACATTGGCGGTAATTTATACAAACTGAGAAGGGCTGAACAAAAATGACACCGAAAAGGAAATCATACACTGCAGGTTACAAGCTGGAAGTATTGAAATATGTAGCAGAAAATAAATACAATTTCCCCATAAAATGCGACTTATACTCTAGTGCGACTTATATATGTTTTTTTCCTTCTTTGTTATGCAGTTTCGGCCGTTGCGCCGTATACTCTGTAACTATTGTTGTGACATTATACAAAAATTAAAAAAAAAAAATAAAAAAAAGCTTTGAACCAGTGATACAGACAACAATCAAAGTGAAAATGTTGTTGTTTTTTAAATTGGAAATATATGGATTTATTGTACTGTTTTTTATGGTTTGATAAACTGTCAGGTTCAAACATCGATGACATCTATTAAACAAGACAAGAAGCAAGGAAATAAACAGAGACAAAATTCAATTTGGCTTAATTGAGGAGAAACGAGGCGACTGTACTCCCTCTACAGTCTTCCACCACACTCTGGCGAAAGATTGTAGGCCACCTCTTTTTATTTGGACTCTCCCTGTTTACATAACAGCTGTTTCTAAAGGAATCGGGTGTATGTAAACAGCCATTGTTTTCGGTCACATTAACACGAAAGAAAAAGACTGCCTCGGGCTTGGGCTAGTCCAAGATAACCCCCCTCCCGTCTTCTCCCATCGTACACAATATAATTTTCCAAACCTTTGGCTTGGTACAACAAAGACAACCTCTTGTTTGTTCATTGGGAACTCAGAGAATAGAACGTTTTTTTTATCATTTAAATGTTGTCATTTCCAATGTTATTTTGTCTTAAATTTGAATCTTAATTATTGTTATTTTTTTTTTGCAAAAAGCAAACCATAAACTGATACCCAAGTATGTACAACAATTCTTCTCGACAAAAGAGGAGAAATATAACTTTAGGGAAAAACGTGTCTTCAAATATCTGAGATCAGGCACAACACTTAAAACATTTAGCACATAAGTATGAGGAATTAAGTTCTGGAAAGAACGAAGCAAAAAAGTCAATGAATGTACTAACTTTGTTTAATTTGAAGAAATTCTTCAAACTCGAAGTTTTTACAAAGTACAAAGAAGAAGAATACTGATAAAAGCTTTTAACCTGATTGATGAAAGACACATAGAATCCATCCCATATTCAGTCAACTATGTGAACCCTGCAGTCAATTAACTGTACTGTATTCATTCATTCATTCATTCATTCATTCATTCATTGTTGTGTTTACGATCACAACGGAAGTGAACAATTGTGTTCGAAATACTATCCTGACAGGAAAGGGGTGGGTTGAAATAAGCTCTGCTTCTTCTTAATCTTTTTCGGACATGTCAGATTGTGAAATTATAAACATGTAACTGTTAACATGTTCGAAACATCATTATGTTATTATTTTCTTTTATTACTCCTTTGCTGTTGTTTGGTTTGAGTTTCTTTCTTTTATTCTTCCACTTTTATTTTAACATGTCCCAAATAAATATTTACAATACTGTATTATTAGTAGTAGTGGTACTAATATTATCAGTATTACCATTATTCATGCATTGTATTATTATAAATTAAGTATATTGTCGTGTCCCGGAAGAGTTAGTGCTGTTGTGTTTATGTTGTGTTATGTTGCAGATGTTCTCCCGAAATGTGTTTGTCATTCTTGTTTGGTGTGGGTTCACAATGCGGCGCATATTTGTAACAGTGTTAAAGTTGTTTGTGCGGCCACCCTCAGTGTGACCTGTATGGCTGTTGACCAAGTATGCACTGCATTCACTTGTGTGTGTGAAAAGCCGTACATATTACACGTACTCCTCCCTACGTCTGTGTACCGCTTCGTACAGCGGCATTTGAAAAAGTCATCAATTTTACTTTTTGGAAACCGAATCCGATAATTTCCGATATTACATTTTAAAGCATTTATCGGACTGCCGATATTATCGGACATGGCTAAAATTAACCATTATTTTTTGTAATGATAATTATAATAATAATAAATATTATTATTATAGTTACATAAATAAATACTGATAATTGTATTTATTTAATTTCATTTAATTGTCAAATAAATGATTAATAATAGCATTGTTGATGATTAATGTAATATTTATTTTGTTGATAATGATAACATCTTTATCATTTGTATTAAATGATTCACTTCAAAAAAATAAAACATTGAATACATTTTTCAAATACAATTTATTTTATTAAAATGTTTAAGGAATAATTAAACGAAATATGATAAAATGACTAGTATTTTGTCCATTTTAAAAATAGGAGCCATTACCTCCCTGCTTGGCACTCAGCATCAAGGGTTGGAATTGGGGGTTAAATCAGCATAAATGATTCCCGGGCGTGGCCACCGCTGCTGCTCACTGCTCCCCTCAACTCCCAGGGGGTGATAAGCGCGCGTGTACGTGTGTGTGTGTGTGTGTGTGTGTGTGTGACAATCATTGGTACCTTAACTTTAACTTTAACTTAATTATCTGTAGTGTACTTCATTGTATTGATGTGTGGAAATTGAAATAATTTCCCAAAATAAAGTATTTTGTTAAATATTTCTTTTTGTGGTCTAACTGGAGAAGCCAAATATGCAAAGATAATGAAGTACGACATATTATGTCAAAAGAGAGAAGGCCGAGGTGTTGTTGGGCTCTCCAGCAGGACGGCGAGTATTCCGAGGAGTCTCTGAGGGTTTGTGTGACTAAATGATGAATTAGCTCTTTTATCAGCAGCAGCTTTACACTGAGGCGTGGATTGGACTCCCACTGGAGAGCAATCCACTGGCTCAGCACTGGCACATGTGGGCTGAATTGTGACAGTGGAGCTGAATGATGACTTGGGGAAGTGACTTCCAAGCACACTCACTTTCTGCGAGCTGGCAAATGTCTGTTTGCTCAAACTTTCATACTTCTCCCAATGCAGCTGTCAGCAGAATGTTTTTTTTTCACAACAATTAGCTACTTTTTGGTTTTTAAAGCTGTCATACAAACTATAGAGTTATGTGCATCATTTGTCATCTGTTGTCACAGGGACTATGGAAACAATTACAAATCCCATACGCACAAAACTTAGGCCAAGGAAGACCCTTTTGCATTTCGGTCCGAAACCTGGATAAAAGTGAAGATACGGGAATGCATTTCAAGGAAGGATGTAAAAAGATAGATAAACAAACACAAATACGGCATAAAAAGCATGTATTTTTCCAGATTAGAAATTGCAACTTTTTCTCCCCAACGCTTTGAATCCTGCGGCTTATAAAACAGTGTGGCCAATTTATGGATGTTTCTTTGCTAACTGTTAATCCAATCCAATCCACATTAAAAGCGTTACTAAAACGGCCTTCTTTCATCTCCGTAGTATTGCTAAAATTCGCTCCATTCTGTCCACTAAAGACGCTGAGATCATTATCCATGCGTTTGTTACGTCTCGCCTCGATTACTGTAACGTATTATTTTCGGGTCCCCCCATGTCTAGCATTAAAAGATTACAGTTGGTACAAAATGCGGCTGCTAGACTTTTGACAAGAACAAGAAAGTTTGATCACATTACGCCTGTACTGTATATACCTTTATATACATATATACATACATATATACCTATACTGTATATACCTTTATATACATATATACATACATATATACCTATACTGTATATACCTTTATATACATATATACATACATATATACCTGTACTGTATATACCTTTATATACATACATACCTATACTGTATATACCTTTATATACATATATACCTATACTGTATATACCTTTATATACATATATACATACATATATACCTATACTGTATATACCTTTATATACATATATACATACATATATACCTATACTGTATATACCTTTATATACATATATACATACATATATACCTATACTGGCTCACCTGCACTGGCTTCCTGTGCACTTAAGATGTGACTTTAAGGTTTTACTACTTACGTATAAAATACTACACGGTCTAGCTCCATCCTATCTTGCCGATTGTATTGTACCATATGTCCCGGCAAGAAATCTGCCTTCAAAGGACTCCGGCTTATTAGTGATTCCCAAAGCCCAAAAAAAGTCTGCGGGCTATAGAGCGTTTTCATTTCGGGCTCCAGTACTCTGGAATGCCCTCCCGGTAACAGTTGGAGATGCTACCTCAGTAGAAGCATTTAAGTCTCACCTTAAAACTCATCTGTATACTCTAGCCTTTAAATAGACTCCCTTTTTAGACCAGTTGATCTGCCGTTTCTTTTCTTTTTCTCCTATGTCCCACTCTCCCTTGTGGAGGGGGTCCGGTCCGATCCGGTGGCCATGTACTGCTTGCCTGTGTATCGGCTGGGGACATCTCTGCGCTGCTGATCTGCCTCCGCTTGGGATGGTTTCCTGCTGGCTCCGCTGTGAACGGGACTCTCGCTGCTGTGGTGGATCCGCTTTGGACTGGACTCTCGCGACTGTGTTGGATCCATTATGGATTGAACTTTCACAGTATCATGTTAGACCCGCTCGACATCCATTGCTTTCCTCCTCTCCAAGGTTCTCATAGTCATCATTGTCACCGACGTCCCACTGGGTGTGAGTTTTCCTTGCCCTTATGTGGGCCTACCGAGGATGTCGTAGTGGTTTGTGCAGCCCTTTGAGACACTAGTGATTTAGGGCTATATAAGTAAACATTGATTGATTGATTGATTTAAACAACAAGAACGTTTCCAAAGTGCTGCACAGCCATGTTAAAAACAATATTATGCTCCACCAATGACTGAATAAAAACAAAAAATAAATAAATATAAAACCAATATAAAAATAAATATGATTAAAAAAACAATTTTAAAGGGTAAAAGCAATTAAAACAGTAAAATAGAAATCAAAATGTATAAAAAAACCCCACAGAGGACAACAGAGGACAGAGGACCACACAACTCACGTAGTGTTAAAAGCCAAAGAATAAAAGTGGGTCTTAAGACGAGACTTAAAAGAGTCCACTGTGGAAGCAGTTTGAACATGGAGGGGCAGAGTGTTCCAGAGCTTAGGGCCGACCACAGAGAAGGCCCTGTCTCCCCTGGTTTTAAGTCTGGTCTTGGGCACCACGAGCTGGAACTGGCTCTCGGACCTCAGAGCGCGCACAGGAATGTAAATTTGGATGAGGTCCGAGATATATTGAGGTGCCAGTCCATGTAAAGATTTAAAAACAAACAGCAATGTTTTAAAATCAATTCTAAAATGAACAGGGAGCCAGTGCAAACTCTGAAGAATTGGGGTTATATGCTGTGGTTTCCTGGCCCCTGTTCAAAGTCCTGCTGCCGCGTTCTGGACTAACTGCAACCGGGAGAGAGCTTTTTGGCTAATGCCAGCATAAAGTGCATTGCAGTAGTCCAGGCCACTTCAAATAAAAGCATGCACCACTTCTTCAAAAAGGTTCAAAGATAAAAACGGGTAAAACGCCATTGACTTGTTTGTCAAGTTTATGGTGACTTTATACACATGAATAATAATCATCTTTATATTATCACACAACTTTATGCTTAAGTGCCGTTGCTATAGTTATTATTAATTGTGACGAAGCTGTATTTTTCTATCTGTGCAAAGCCGGCAATCCAAAAGATTGCAAGTCGTCTTGTATCAGTGTTGTGTCCAGACTCTGTCAGTTTGTTTGTGTTTTAGTTGTTCCTGTATGTGTGTAGTACTTCCTGTCTTTAGTTTCTGTCAGAACTCTTATCTTGTCTGTTTCCTGTTTTTTCATTCTAAAAAATCCAGGAATTCACATTGTAGGAATTCTAAATAATTTATTTGTAAATGATGGTGGAAAATAAGTATTTGGTCAACCATTCAAAGCTCTCACTGATGGAAGGAGGTTTTGGCTCCAAATCTCAGGATACATGGCCCCATTCATTCTTTCCTTAACACGGATCAATCGTCCTGTCCCCTTAGCAGAAAAACAGCCCCAAAGCATGATGTTTCCACCCCCATGCTTCACAGTAGGTATGGTGTTCTTGGGATGCAACTCAGTATTCTTCTTCCTCCAAACACGACCAGTTGAGTTTATACCAAAATGGATACATGGATGATACAGCAGAGGATTAAGAGAATGTCATGTGGTCATCCATCCATCCATCCATCCATCCATCTTCTTCCGCTTATCCGAGGTCGGGTCGCGGGGGCAACAGCCTAAGCAAGGAAACCCAGACCTCCCTCTCCCCAGCCACTTTGTCTAACTCTTCCCGGGGGATCCCAAGGCGTTCCCAGGCCAGCCGGGAGACATAGTCTTCCCAACGTGTCCTGGGTCTTCCCCGTGGCCTCCTACCAGCTGGACGTGCCCTAAACACCTCCCTAGGGAGGCGTTCGGGTGGCATCCTGACCAGATGCCCGAACCACCTCATCTGGCTCCTCTCGATGTGGAGGAGCAGCGGCTTTACTTTGAGTTCCTCCCGGATGGCAGAGCTTCTCACCCTATCTCTAAGGGAGAGACCTGGAAACTCATTTGGGCCGCTTGTACCCGTGATCTTATCCTTTCGGTCATGACCCAAAGCTCATGACCATAGGTGAGGATGGGAACGTAGATCGACCGGTAAATTGAGAGCTTTGCCTTCCGGCTCAGCTCCTTCTTCACCACAACGGATCGGTACAACGTCCGCATTACTGAAGACGCCGCACCGATCCGCCTGTCGATCTCACGATCCACTCTTCCCTCACTCGTGAACAAGACTCCTAGGTACTTGAACTCCTCCACTTGGCGCAGTGTCTCCTCCCCAACCCGGAGATGGCACTCCACCCTTTTCCGGGCGAGAACCATGGACTCGGACTTGGAGGTGCTGATTCTCATTCCGGTCGCTTCACACTCGGCTGCGAACCGATCCAGCGAGAGCTGAAGATCCCGGTCAGATGAAGCCATCAGGACCACATCATCTGCAAAAAGCAGAGACCTAATCCTGCAGCCACCAAACCGGAACCCCTCAACGCCTTGACTGCGCCTAGAAATTCTGTCCATAAAAGTTATGAACAGAATGGGTGACAAAGGACAGCCTTGGCGGAGTCCAACCCTCACTGGAAATGTGTTCGACTTACTGCCAGCAATGCGGACCAAGCTCTGACACTGATCATACAGGAAGTGGACCGCCACAATAAGACAGTCCGATACCCCATACTCTCTGAGCACTCCCCACAGGACTTCCCGAGGGACACGGTCCAATGCCTTCTCCAAGTCCACAAAGCACATGTAGACTGGTTGGGCAAACTCCCATGCACCCTCAAGAACCCTGCCGAGAGTATAGAGCTGGTCCACAGTTCCACGACCAGGACGAAAACCACACTGTTCCTCCTGAATCCGAGGTTGGACTATCCGGTGTAGCCTCCTCTCCAGTACACCTGAATAAACCTTACCGGGAAGGCTGAGGAGTGTGATCCCACCATAGTTGGAACACACCCTCCGGTCCCCCTTCTTAAAGAGAGGGACCACCACCCCGGTCTGCCAATCCAGAGGTACCGCCCCCGATGTCCACGCGTGGTGTTTGGAGGAAGAAGAATACTGAGTAATACTTGCACAACCGGTGGCTGACTAAATTCTTTTTTGCCCTCCTTGGCCACATTTTTTTAACCCAATGCGGCCCCCGGGTCAAAAAGTTTGGGGACCCCTGGTGTAAGGGAGAAAATAAAAGTTAACATCAACAAAATACGCTTAGACTCATTCCTGTAGACCAGGGGTAGGGAACCTATGGTTCTAGAGCCAGATGTGGCTCTTTTGATGACTGCATCTGGCTCTCGGATAAATCTGAGCTGACATTGCTTAACACGATAAGTAATGGATATTTCCACTTGTAATCACAGAGTTAAAAATAACGCTCAAAATATAAAAAATTCTCATGCATTTTGAATCCATCCATCCGTTTTCTACCGCACCTGTTCAAGAAGTTGCATTAATGGTAAGAATTTTTTATTTATTATTGGTTAGTGTGGGGCTTGTCCTCCTGGGGGTTCTTCAGACCACCAAGCACCGACATGAGAGCCTGTTTCAGGGTTACAATATTGTTTTATTTTTCAATAAGTCTCTCAGTTGCTTTCCAGCAATTTGACTTTTCCTCTTTCATTCTCGCTCGCGCTCTGGCTCCAGCCCTAACCCCGTCTCTCCTCCTGGCTGCTGCTTATAACAGAGCGACAGGTGATTAGATAACAAGGCGCAGGTGGGCCATCTACGCACCTGTCGCTGATTTCAAGGCTGATCCTGGCAACACCCCGCTTCGCTGCAGGCCCGCAGGCCACGCCCCCTCCACAGTTAGCTTTTGAATAACAATATCATTACGAAGAATAAGAGACCTATTATACTCTAGAAATGTTGGTCTTATTTAAAAATGCACACATTTAGTTGTTCAGTGTTAAGAAACATTTTATATGGCTCTTAGCCAGCGCCCTTCGCGACCCCGAAAGGGAATAAGCGGTAGAAAATGGATGGATGGATGGATGGATCTTAGGGAAATACATTTTAAAATATTTGGCTTCTTGGCTCTCTCAGCCAAAAAGGTTCCCGACCCCTGCTGTAGACTTTAGGAAAATATTCTCGTCACTTCGGCGGTAAAATGTATTTAAAAATCAGGCTGAGAATTAATTCCATCCTTCTGGAAGGCTGACGGGGGTTCCTGTATCCGTGGAGATGAGTCGCCGTGCCCTCCCGAGACTTCCCATCACAATTCAATTACCTCTCTGCCTCCCTCGCCTCACCCACTCTCTGGAGTACTCTCCTCCTATTCTTCATTAGAAAGCCCGGCACTTCACCTGTGGCGCGCTGTGCACACCTCAGCCAGAACCGGCTGTGTTTTCAAGTGTCCGTGCCACCTTGGAGTGCCACTCTGCCACGTATTAATGCGTCTTGGCGGATCTCGCCGTTCCCGCTCGGCAGTGATTTACGGTCGGGGGAGGCAGTGCCTCACCTGTGGTCAGGCAAATAAATAAAATATAGAATGATAAAATAATTGTTAGTTTTTAATTTTCATTTAGCTTCACCAATTTGGATTTTTTTTTTGTCTTCAAAATCGCTGAATTTGCTTCCTCGCCAAACAGCAGCTAGCTTTTCGCGGAAATGATGAGAGTTGGAGCGCTGCTACCGTATTTTCTTGAATTGCCGCAAAGGCGCTAATTATTTTAAAACCTCTTCTCACTCCGGTGCTTACCAAAGGCATGCGGTAAATTTAGGCCTACGCTTATAAATTTGAGTGTGATGTAAGGATACCAGGGGTGTGGGAAAAATTGAATCGAATACGTTGTGCGATTCAGAATCAATTCTCGTTTAAAAAAAATATTTTTTTGTTTTTAATCAATCCAACAAACCACTACACAGCAATACCATAACAATGCAATCCAATTCCAAAACCAAACCTGAGCCAGCAACACTCAGAACTGCAATAAACAGAACAATTGAGAGGAGACACAAACACCACACAGAACAAAACAAAAGTAGTGAAACAAAAATGAATATTATCAACAACAGTATCAATATTAGTTATGATTTCAGCATAGCAGGGATTAAAAATCCCTCATTGACATTATCATTAGACATTTATACAAATAATAAAAAAGAACAGTGGCTTAAACTTGCATGGCATCTCATAAGCTGGACAACACACTGTGTCCAATATTTTCACAAAGATAAAATAAGTCATATTTTTGGTTCGTTTAATAGTTAAGACAAATTTAAATGATTGCAATCAGTTAATAAAATATTGTCCTTTACAATTATACAAGCTTTCTTTTTTTAAAAATCTACTACTCTGCTAGCATGTCAGCAGACTGGGGTAGATCCTGCTGAAATCTATGTATTGAATGCATACAGAATCCTTTTGAATTTCAAAAAATCGTTATATTATCGAATCATGACCCCAAGAATCGACATTGAATCGAATCGCCGGACACCCAAAGATTCGCAGCCCTAAAGGATACCATCATGAAAAGCACATTTAATAAAAAAAACATTATTATAGTCTTATCTTTACTTATAAATGAAGTCCATGCGCAGCTCCTTCTGATCAAAAGCATCGATAACTTGTTTATAGAAGTCTTCCTTATCTTTCTTCAGTTTTAAAAGTCTCTCTGTCTTGATGGAGATCTTCCTTTATTACCTCCTGCTTCCATTGAAAGTCCACTTTAGAAAACGGTTTTATTTTAGATATGTAATCCTCCATGTTAAAAGTGCAAGCGAGAGGAAAAAATAAACTTGCTGCTTGTTGTCACTTCTTCTGCAGCCGAGTAGTCGCAAGAAGGATCACTAGCGCCCTCTACCACCAGGAGGCGGGAGTCATTTAATGACTCATATTTGACACACGCAGCTACGGTATATTAATAAAACATAGCTGCTTACTGTTCTTTTTAGCATATTTAATAGCTTGGACCTTAAAGTCTTACTGAAAGCCACTACTAGCGACCACACAGTCTGATAGTTTATATATCAATGATGAAATATTAACATTGCAACACATGCCAATACGGCCTTTTTAGTTTACTAAATTGCAATTTTAAATTTCCCGCGAAATGTTGTGTTGAAAACGTTGCGCAATGATGACGCTTGCGTTTGACGTCTCGATCCAAGCTATAAGTCGTCTGCTTTAACGGCATAATTACACAGTATTTTGGACATCAGTGTTGCTGAATCTTTTGCAATTTGTTCAATAATGGAGACGTCAAAGAAGAAAGATGTAGGTGGGAAGCTTTTAGCCTATAGCCACACAAACACACAGTGTTTTCTTGTTTAAATTTCCCGAATGTGAAGCTTTACTACGGATCAGAGCAGTCAAGCGAACATGGATCCCAAACAAATGTCAACCGGCAGTTTTCGGTGAGAAAATTGTGGTAATAAGTCAGCTCTTACCGGAGACACCAGCAGAGCTTCGTCCTGCTGCAGAGCGTGACTTCCCTCAGAGACTCTGGTGTTAATAATAATAATAATAATGGATTAGATTTATATCGCGCTTTTTCTATTGTTAGATACCCAAAGCGCTCACAGAGAAGTGGGAACCCATCATTCATTCACACGATGGTGGTGGTAAGCTACATCTGTAGCCACAGCTGCCCTGGGGTAGACTGACGGAAGCGTGGCTGCCAGTTTGCACCTACGGCCCCTCCGACCACCACCAATCATTCATTCATCATTCATTCACCAGTGTGAACAGCACCGGGGGCAAAGGGTGAAGTGTCCTGCCCAAGGACACAACGGCAGCGATTTTGGATGTTAATAGGTGGGAAGCGAACCTGCAACCCTCAGGTTTCTGGCACGGCCGCTCTACCCACTACGCCATACCGCCCGTGGCCACACCCCTCTGACTTTCAGGTACTCTATAATCTTACTAAAGTACAAGTTACACAATAAGCAGATAAGGGATTTTCCAGATTTATCCTTGTTAATGTGTCTAATAACATCCCACTGCAATCGCCTTTTTTTTCTTTTTTTTTTCTAGTCCTTCACTCTAAATTTCCTCATCCACGAATCTTTCATCCTCGCTCAAATTAATGGGGATATTGTCGTTTTCTCGCTCTTGCTGCTGGTGGCCATGATTATAAACAATGTTCAGATGTGAGGAGCTCCACAATCCGTGACGTCACGCGCACATCGTCCGCTACTTCCGGTACAGGCAAGGCTTTTTTATTAGCGAGCAAAAGTTGCAAACTTTATCGTGGATGTTCTCTACTAAATCCTTTCAGCAAAAATATGGCAATATGGGGAAATGATGAAGTATGACACATAGAATGGAGCTGCTATCCCCGTTTAAATAAGAACATCTCATTTCAGTAGGCCTTTAAATCCTACTGGATTGTAATCTTCTTCCCTTTGTGCAATTTCAAATGATTGAAATCAGCCTCCTCCATTTTGAAAATGATGACAGGGGAAGTGTCACTCGTGACGTGACGAGTTTGAGCCTGCGGAAATTCTAGGCATATGCTAATAAAAAATATATTTTGCGAAGCGAGTTTGATCCGGCGTTAATCCTGAGGTGGCGGCAATGCTAAGCATGCGCTAATTATTTTGCCAGACGCGTTTGACCCGGCAGTAATTCTAGTCAGGTGCATACTATATACCCGGCGGCAATTCAAGGAAATACGGTAATCGCGGCATCAATGTTGAACTCTTAAAAGACTTTTAAAACTGAAGGAAGTGAAGGGAATTATATTTATATAGCGCTTTTCTCAAGAGACTCAAAGCGCTTTACATAGTGACACCCAATATCTAAGTTACATTTAAAGCAGTGTGGGTGGCACTGGGAGCAGGTGGGTAAAGTGTCTTGCCCAAGGACACAACGGCAGTAACTAGGATGGCACAAGCGGGAATCGAACCTGCAACCCTCAAATTGCTGGCACGGCCACTCTACCAACCGAGCTATGCCGCCTAAGTGACGGATATTTTTATCCAGAAGGACCGGCGCATGGACTTTATTTATAAGTAAAGGTAACATTATTTTTGTTTGTTTTTTAATGAAATGCACATTTTGTGGGCGACAGTTTGTATGCGGAAATGAAACATAAACTGTAAACTGCCGCCAATCAAATGGTAAATAATCCGCGCAGAGCGCATACTGTATATTTGTAGATCTGATTCTGCCTCACCAGCTATAAACCTCACCGCACACATACTTGCCGACCCTCACGGATTTTCCGGCAGACTCCCGAAAACCTCTCGGAAGAAATTTTTTCCCGAAAATCTCCCGAATTTCAGCCAGAGCTGGAGGCCACGCCCTCTCCAGCTCCATCCTGACTTGCTTGTTTTCACGTCCGCTTTCCCACTATATAAACAGCTCGCCTGCCCAATCACGTTACAACATCTACGGATTTTAATAAAAAAACTTCACACACAAGGAGACGAAGCAGAAGAAGGAGGAAGTTACAGCCATGATGAGCAAAATGAAGAAATACGCTTGCAAGTTCCAAAACGAATTGAAACAGGAATTTCATTTAAGTCTCACCTTAAAACTCATTTGTATACTCTAGCCTTTAAATAGACTCCCTTTTTAGACCAGTTGATCTGCCGTTTCTTTTCTTTTTCTTCTATGTCCCACTCTCCCGTGTGGAGGGGGTCCGGTCCGATCCGGTGTCCATGTACTGCTTGCCTGTGTATTGGCTGGGGACATCTCTGCGCTGCTGATCCGCCTCCGCTTGGGATGGTTTCCTGCTGGCTCCGCTGTGAACGGACGGGACTCTCGCTGCTGTGTTGGATCCGCTTTGGACTGGACTTTTGCGACTGTGTTGGATCCATTATGGATTGAACTTTCACAGTATCATGTTAGACCCGCTCGACATCCATTGCTTTCCTCCTCTCCAAGGTTCTCATAGTCATCATTGTCACCGACGTCCCACTGGGTGTGAGTTTTCCTTGCCCTTATGTGGGCCTACCGAGGATGTTGTAGTGGTTTGTGCAGCCCTTTGAGACACTAGTGATTTAGGGCTATATAAGTAAACATTGATTGATTCAGTTTATCCAGGAGAGTTCAAAGGGGGAGGGGGTATGTTGCCTGTAAATGTTGTAGAACAGACTTCTCCATTGAACACGGTGGCCGGACGGATATACTCAGTCATGAACGGTCAGCGAAGCACAAAGTGTCCGCAGCGCAGCCCAGTATTATGGGCCACCTCGCAAAATGGAGACCCGATGGTGTATCTTATGCTGAGACAAAGATGGCGATGCTGATTAGAGATGCCTTGTTTGCGGTCTCATCCGCGGAGTCTGCGGATAAACTGCGGGTCGGGCGGTTGACATGACGAAAACAATAGATTTTAATTAGATTCGGGCGGGTGGCCGTTGAACCATCCGGAAATATTTGATATGCATGGTTCTGTGATCTGTATCCTTTGCCAGTCAAAGTGCTATTTAAGACCCGTGTCATAAAGCGAAGAAGACAATAAGAGACGATATTATTCTCCTGAATGACTGCCGGCAGTCACCCAGATAATAAGTATCAGGGCGTGTTATGAAGTCATTGTCTTTGTGGCCTTCTACAACATGTACGATCTGCTTGTCAGTCCAGCAACATGTTGTGTGTGACTTCTGCAGCAACACACACACGACTGCAAGGCATGCTGGGTGACACAGAGTACACTAATGGTTGTGATATAAACCATTTTAACACTCTTAGTAATATGCGCCACGCTGTGAAGCCACACCAATTAAGAACGACAAACACATTTTGGGAGAACATCCTCACAATAACACAACATAAACGCAACACAACAAATACCCAGAATCCTTTGTATTCATGACACTTCCTGACTATTTTATACACCCCGCTAGCAGCAACCCCCCACCCGTGCGTCGTTAAGGAGTGCGCAGTTGGAGGCGCGGGGGTGTAAAATTTGTTCAGGAATAGTCACGGATACAAAGGATTATGGGTATTTGTTGTGTTGCGTTTATGTTGTGTTACTGCGAGGATGTTCTCCCGAAATGTGTTTGTCAATCTTATTGGGTGTGGCTTCACAGCGTGGCGCATATTAGTAAGTGTTGAAGTTGTTTATATCACAACCATCAGTGTACTCTGTGTCACCCAGTATGCCTTTTAATCTTGAACGTGTAATTGCGGAAGCTGCACACAACATGTTGCCGGACCAACAATTGGTTCGTACGTGTTGTTGAAGGTGTCAAAGGCAATGGCTTCATAGCACGCCCATATTCTTGTCATCAGGATGAACGCTATCGGATAGTCGCGAGAATGTTAGCGGCTCCAATTGTCATCATTACTCTGTGAAACAGGTTTAAATAGCTCTGTGAGTGGTAAAGGTGGACAAACTCTGATGTATTTCAGCGGGCGGGTACGGTCCTGATAAAATGTTGGTTCGGGTGGATGCAGACTTTGGTGATGCGGATGCGGATGATTTGATTTCCTATCCACGCATCTCTAATGCTGATAGCTGGAAGCAACATCCCGTTCTCATTTGCGGATGTCTACAACTAATCCGTGAAGGATATGTTCCCAGATTCGGAGATCAATCGCCAATACGCAAATGGCAGAACAAAGGTTACTCAAATAGTGAAAGGTAAGTGTTGTTGTTTTTTTAGTAACCAGCAAGCACAGTACAGTTAGTAGAAAAACTGTGTTTTTATTACTCTGTATTTGATAGCTGCCGTCTGAAATTCAACCATTTATTTTATTTATATCTATAATAAAATAAATATATTTAGCTAGAATTCATATATTTCTATGTATATATATCAGGGGTAGGGAACCT
This sequence comes from Nerophis ophidion, assembly GCF_033978795.1. NCBI lineage: Eukaryota > Metazoa > Chordata > Actinopteri > Syngnathiformes > Syngnathidae > Nerophis > Nerophis ophidion. The sequence goes on along the minus strand of NC_084615.1, from coordinate 1,612,447 downwards.
ATGGCTCGCGAGCCAGATGTGGCTCTTTTGATGACCGCATCCGGCTCTCAGATAAATCTGAGCTGACGCTGCTTATTACGATAAGTAATGAATAATTCGACTTGTAATGAAAAATAACGTTCAAAATATGAAACATTCTCAGCATTTCTATGTTCAAGAAGTTGCGTTAATGGTAAGAAGTAAGTTATTCATTATTGGTTAGTTTGGGGCTTGCCTTCCTGGGGGTTCTTCAGACCACCAGGCACCGACATGAGAGCCTGTTTCAGGGTTACAATATTGTTTTAGTTTTCAGTAAGTCTCTCAGTTGCTTTCCAGCATTTGTCTTTTTCTCTTTCGTTCTCGCTCGCACTCTGGCTCCAGCCCAGACACCGTCTCTCCTCCTAGGTGCTGCTTATAAACAGAGCGACAGGTGATTAGATAACCAGGCCCAGCTGGGCCATCCATGCACCTGTCGCTGATTTCGAGGCCGGTCCTGGCAACACCCTGCTTCGCTGCAGGCCCACAGGCCACGCCCCCTCTACATTTAGCTTCAGAATACCAATGTTTTTAGAAAGAATAAGAGACATGAAATGTTGGTATTACTTAAAAATGTACGCATTTAGTTGTGTTCAGTGTTAAAAAAAAATATATGGCTCTTACAGAAATACATTTTCAAATATTTGGCTTCTTGGCTCTCTCAGCCATATATAAAAAATTAAATATATGAAATACAAATACTGGAGTTGGTGAATTGGGCTTCACGGTGGCAGAGGGGTTAGTGCGTCTGCCTCACAATACGAAGGTCCTGCAGTCCTGGGTTCAAATCCAGGCCCGGGATCTTTCTGTGTGGAGTTTGCATGTTCTCCCCGTGAATGCGTGGGTTCCCTCCGGGTACTCCGGCTTCCTCCCACTTCCAAAGACATGCACCTGGGGATAGGCCCCTCCCACCTCCAAAGACATGCACCTGGGGATATGCCCCTCCCACTTCCAAAGACATGCACCTGGGGATAGGACCCTCCCACCTCCAAAGACATGCACCTGGGGATAGGACCCTCCCACCTCCAAAGACATGCACCTGGGGATAGGCCCCTCCCACCTCCAAAGACATGCACCTGGGGATAGGCCCCTCCCACTTCCAAAGACATGCACCTGGGGATAGGCCCCTCCCACCTCTAAAGACATGCACCTGGGGATAGGCCCCTCCCACCTCCAAAGACATGCACCTGGGGATAGGTTGATTGGCAACACTAAATGGTCCCTAGTGTGTGAATGTTGTCTGTCTATCTGTGTTGGCTCTGTGATGAGGTGGCGACTTGTCCAGGGTGTACCCTGCCTTCCGCCCGATTGTAGCTGAGATAGGCACCAGCGCCCCCCGTGACCGCAAAAGGGAATAAGCGGTAGAAAATGGATGGAAAATGGATGGAGTTGGTGAATTGTAGCTGTAAATATACTCCTCCCCTCTTAACCACGCCCCCAACCAGGCCTCCGCCTCAACTCCCGAAATCGGCGGTCTCAATGTTGGCAAGTATGACCGCACGTTACTGCCGGTCGGCTCTTTGGGGAAAAAAGAATAGCTCTACGTTGATAGATGTCTATTTGTAAAGTCGGTGGAGAACTTTCAGGCTGGCGGAAGGCGGGGCGGCGGCGTCCCCTCGGGAGTTATTAAAGCGTGTTCCCGCCTCCGTGAGTCACCTCGCAAACAAAACACTCGGAGCTAACTGATGGGTTTGACAAGCCGGCGTCCTATTTTAGTCGTCGGCAGGTAGGCGGACTAGTTGAAGCGCTCTGTGCGCTTAAGTCTTCGTCTAATTAGTTGGTCTAATTATGTCTTTGTGCTGGAAATTTCTCAAATTAGCGTGATCGTGCCGAACGCCAGCGTGCTCATTACGGTTGTCATTGTGGCGAAGGGGAGAGATGGCGGGCGGGGGAAGGGGGAGGGGGGGGTGAGACTAGGGGGGTGTGGGGGGTCCGTACGCCGCCATCAAGCGTGCTGTTCCTGGAACGGGCGATGTTCATTCCAGAAATCCTCATAGAAAATGTCACCTGTGAGAGACCTGACACCTATGCCCCCCCCCCCCCCCCCCATGGTGCAGATCCCAGAAAGGTCTCCTTTGATTGGGCCTCCTCGGGCGGCCTCAGTCGGAGTGTCAGAGCATCAGGGATGTGAGCTCTTCTCACATGGGGGGGCTTTTGGATTTCCCCGTCCTTGTGAGCTTCGCAGCGTCCCGGCTGAAGGATCCACGCACCGTGGACTGGAGCCTGCCTGCCCGACATTTTTGTCCCCTCTCCCCCGTTTTTCTGCGATTCCTTCTCTCCCTTGTTAATTTCCTCCCATCCCTTCTTCCTCCCACCCCAACTCTGTGTAATTACTATTCTGGGTGGCAGCTGGGATTCATACAAATGCAGCAGACAGAGGGAGCAAGCAGGCGGGGAGGAATGTTCCTTGGTGTGTGTGTGTGTGTGTGTGTGTGTGTGTGTGTGTGTGTGTGTGTGTGTGTTCTTGTATCTGTACCTTTCTTGAGACATCAACAAGGAAAAGTAGCGTCCATATGAGGAGGTGTGAACAAGTTAGGACATAAATCAGCGTCCCAATACGGAAAAACCATTGCATCTAATAGAGAATGTCTCATTTGCACACCTGGTGGTGAAAAAAAAGAGAGGGACTTTTCAAATTTGCTTTTGAAATGGCTCGCCCTGGAAGTAAATAATGAAAATTAAAGATGAGTTACAAACAAATACATTTCAATATATATTAAAAAAAAATGAACTGAAAGCAGTCTTATTCTTACAATGTGTCACATTTTTTTTGTCATAAAATTGGGAACAATTTCTCATATTCTTTCTGTTTCTGTAATATTGCAATATTTTCTCGCAAAATTATGACTTTTATGTAAAAAAATTTTTTAATGTGAAATGATGACTTTTTAATGTAAAATCAATACTTTTTAATGCAAAATGGCGACATCTAAAATTTTGACGTTTATTACAATATTGCCAATTTTTGTTGTTCTCTTAAAATAGTAAGAGCAAAGTAATGACTTCTGTCATAATTTTGCCAAGTCAAATTCCGATTATTATTATAATAGTTCCCAAATTTTAAAATTTCCTTATAAACATGTGACTTTTATCACGTAAAATTACAACTGTTTTCATGAAGTTTCCTAAAAGTGAAGCTTTTTCTTGTAAAATTGCGACTGTTATTGAGTAAAATTACAACTTTTATTATAATATTGCACAAATGTTCAGATTTTCTTGTAAAATTTTGACTTGTGTTGTATATTGTAATATCATATTCTTTCTGTTTCTGTAATATTGCAATATTTTCTCGCAAAATTATGACTTTTATGTAAAATTATGATTTTTTTATGTGAAATGATGACTTTTTAATGTAAAATCATTACTTTTTAATGCAAAATGGCGACATCTAAAATTCTGACATTTATTACAATATTGCCAATATTTTTTTGTTGTTCTCTTAAAACAGTAAGAGTAAAATTATGACTTCTGTCATAATTTTGCCAAGTCAAATTCCGATTATTATTATTCTTGTAAAATTGCGACTGTTATTGAGTAAAATGACAACTTTTATCATAATATTGCACAAATGTTCAGATTTTCTTGTAAAATTTTGACTTGTGTTGAGTAAAATGACGACTTTTATTGTAATACTGCCAAAATTCGATGGTTTTCTTGTGAAATTCCAACTAACTTTTCACAATAGGATTGTTTATATTTGCATAGTATGTATATATTATTATTGTTGTAAATACAAATCTTTATATATCTAGAAAGGGTGGTCCAAAAGATGTAGGCATTTTTCAGAGGTCTCAAAAAGGTAACAAATACAAAAAACGTGTCTGTGTGTGTGTGTGTGTGTGTGTGTGTGTGTGTGTGTTCTTGTATCTGTACCTTTCTTGAGACATCAACAAGGAAAAGTAGCGTCCATATGAGGAGGTGTGAACAAGTTAGGACATAAATCAGCGTCCCAATATGGAAAAACCATTGCATCTAATAGAGAATGTCTCATTTGCACACCTGGTGGTGATATCTATCAAAATGAGGGCGGTCCCCAAAAAAGAGAGGGACTTTTCAAATTCGCTTTTGAAATGGCTCGCCCTGGAAGTAAATAATGAAAATTAAAGATGAGTTACAAACAAATACATTTCAATATATATTTAAAAAAATTAACTGAAAGCAGTCTTATTCTCACAATGTGTCACATTTTTTTGTCATAAAATCGGGAACAATTTCTCATATTCTTTCTGTTTCTGTAATATTGCAATATTTTCTGGCAAAATTATGACTTTTATGTAAAATTATGATTTTTTTAATGTGAAATGATGACTTTTTAATGTAAAATCATTACTTTTTAATGCAAAATGGCGACATCTAAAATTCTGATGTTTATTACAATATTGCCAATTTTTTGTTGTTGTTCTCTTAAAATAGTAAGAGTAAAATTGTGACTTCTGTCATAATTTTGCCAAGTCAAATTCCGATTATTATTATAATAGTTCCCAAATTTTAAAATTTCCTTATAAACATGTGACTTTTATCACGTAAAATTACAACTGTTTTCATGAAGTTTCCTAAAAGTGAAGCTTTTTCTTGAAAAATTGCGACTGTTATTGAGTAAAATTACAACTTTTATCATAATATTGCACAAATGTTCAGATTTTCTTGTAAAATTTTGACTTGTGTTGAGTAAAATGTCAACTTTTATTGTAATACTGCCAAAATTCTATGGTTTTCTTGTGAAATTCCAACAAATTTTTCACAATAGGATTGTTTTATATTTGCATAGTATGTATATATTATTATTGTTGTAAATACAAATCTTTATATATCTAGAAAGGGTGGTCCTAAAGATGTAGGCATTTTTCAGAGGTCTCAAAAAGGTAACAAATACAAAAAACGTGTGTGTGTGTGTGTGTGTGTGTGTGTGTGTGTGTGTTCTTGTATCTGTACCTTTCTTGAGACATCAACAAGGAAAAGTAGCGTCCATATGAGGAGGTGTGAACAAGTTAGGACATAAATCAGCGTCCCAATATGGAAAAAACATTGCATCTAATAGAGAATGTCTCATTTGCACACCTGGTGGTGAAATCTATCAAAATGAGGGTGGTCCCAAAAAAGAGAGGGACTTTTCAAATTCGCTTTTGAAATGGCTCGCCCTGGAAGTAAATAATGAAAATTAAAGATGAGTTACAAACAAATACATTTCAATATATATTTAAAAAAAATGAACTGAAAGCAGTCTTATTCTCACAATGTGTCGCATTTTTTTTGTCATAAAATTGGGAACAATTTCTCATATTCTTTCGGTTTCTGTAATATTGCAATATTTTCTCGCAAAATGATGACTTTTATGTAAAATTATGATTTTTTTAATGTGAAATGATGACTTTTTAATGTAAAATCATTACTTTTTAATGCAAAATGGCGACATCTAAAATTCTGATGTTTATTACAATATTGCCAATTTTTTGTTGTTGTTCTCTTAAAATAGTAAGAGTAAAATTGTGACTTCTGTCATAATTTTGCCAAGTCAAATTCCGATTATTATTATAATATTGCCCAAATTTTAAAATGTCCTTATAAACATGTGACTTTTGTCACGTAAAATTACAACTGTTTTCATGAAGTTTCCTAAAAGTGAAGCTTTTTCTTGAAAAATTGCGACTGTTATTGAGTAAAATGACAACTTTTATCATAATATTGCACAAATGTTCAGATTTTCTTGTAAAATTTTGACTTGTGTTGAGTAAAATGTCGACTCTTATTGTAATACTGCCAAAAGTCTATGGTTTTCTTGTGAAATTCCAACTAACTTTTCACAATAGGATTGTTTTATATTTGCATAGTATGTATATATTATTATTGTTGTAAATACAAATCTTTATATATCTAGAAAGGGTGGTCCTAAAGATGCAGGCATTTTTCAGAGGTCTCAAAAAGGTAACAAATACAAAAAACGTGTGTGTGTGTGTGTGTGTGTGTGTGTGTGTGTGTGTGTGTTCTTGTATCCGTACCTTTCTTGAGACATCAACAAGGAAAAGTAGCGTCCATATGAGGAGGTGTGAACAAGTTAGGACATAAATCAGCGTCCCAATATGGAAAAACCATTGCATCTAATAGAGAATGTCTCATTTGCACACCTGGTGGTGAAATCTATCAAAATGAGGGTGGTCCCAAAAAAGAGAGGGACTTTTCAAATTGACTGTGTCGATTTTGAAATGGCTCGCCCTGGAAGTAAATAATGAAAATTAAAGATGAGTTACAAACAAATACATTTCAATATATATTTAAAAAAAATGAACTGAAAGCAGTCTTATTCTCACAATGTGTCACATTTTTTTTGTCATAAAATTGGGAACAATTTCTCATATTCTTTCTGTTTCTGTAATATTGCAATATTTTCTCGCAAAATTATGACTTTTATGTAAAAAAATTTTTTAATGTGAAATGATGACTTTTTAATGTAAAATCAATACTTTTTAATGCAAAATGGCGACATCTAAAATTCTGATGTTTATTACAATATTGCCAATTTTTGTTGTTCTCTTAAAATAGTAAGAGCAAAGTTATGGCTTCTGTCATAATTTTGCCAAGTCAAATTCCGATTATTATTATAATAGTTCCCAAATTTTAAAGTTTCCTTATAAACATGTGACTTTTATCACGTAAAATTACAACTGTTTTCATGAAGTTTCCTAAAAGTGAAGCTTTTTCTTGTAAAATTGCGACTGTTATTGAGTAGAATTACAACTTTTATCATAATATTGCACAAATGTTCAGATTTTCTTGTAAAATTTTGACTTGTGTGGAGTAAAATGTCAACTTTTATTGTAATACTGCCAAAATTCTATGGTTTTCTTGTGAAATTCCAACTAACTTTTCACAATAGGATTGTTTATATTTGCATAGTATGTATATATTATTATTGTTGTAAATACAAATCTTTATATATCTAGAAAGGGTGGTCCAAAATATGTAGGCATTTTTCAGAGGTCTCAAAAAGGTAACAAATACAACAAACGTGTGTGTGTGTGTGTGTGTGTGTGTGTGTGTGTGTGTGTTCTTGTATCTGTACCTTTCTTGAGACATCAACAAGGAAAAGTAGCGTCCATATGAGGAGGTGTGAACAAGTTAGGACATAAATCAGCGTCCCAATATGGAAAAACCATTGCATCTAATAGAGAATGTCTCATTTGCACACCTGGTGGTGAAATCTATCAAAATGAGGGTGGTCCCAAAAAAGAGAGGGACGTTTCAAATTCACTTTTGAAATGGCTCGCCCTGGAAGTAAATAATGAAAATTAAAGATGAGTTACAAACAAATACATTTCAATATATATTAAAAAAAAATGAACTGAAAGCAGTCTTATTCTCACAATGTGTCACATTTTTTTTGTCATAAAATTGGGAACAATTTCTCATATTCTTTCTGTTTCTGTAATATTGCAATATTTTCTTGCAAAATTATGACTTTTATGTAAAATTATGATTTTTTTAATGTGAAATGATGACTTTTTTATGTAAAATCATTACTTTTTAATGCAAAATGGCGACATCTAAAATTCTGACGTTTATTACAATATTGCCAATTTTTTGTTGTTGTTCTCTTAAAATAGTAAGAGCAAAGTTATGACTTCTGTCATAATTTTGCCAAGTCAAATTCCGATTATTATTATAATATTGCCCAAATTTTAAAATTTCCTTATAAACATGTGACTTTTATCACGTAAAATTACAACTGTTTTCATGAAGTTTCCTAAAAGTGAAGCTTTTTCTTGTAAAATTGCGACTGTTATTGAGTAAAATGACAACTTTTATCATAATATTGCACAAATGTTCAGATTTTCTTGTAAAATTTTGACTTGTGTTGAGTAAAATGACGACTTTTATTGTAATACTGCCAAAATTCTATGGTTTTCTTGTGAAATTCCAACTAACTTTTCACAATAGGATTGTTTTGTATTTGCATAGTATGTATATATTATTATTGTTGTAAATACAAATCTTTATATATCTAGAAAGGGTGGTCCAAAAGATGTAGGCATTTTTCAGAGGTCTCAAAAAGGTAACAAATACAAAAAACATGTGTGTGTGTGTGTGTGTGTGTGTGTGTGCGTGTGTGTGTGTGTGTTCTTGTATCCGTACCTTTCTTGAGACATCAACAAGGAAAAGTAGCGTCCATATGAGGAGGTGTGAACAAGTTAGGACATAAATCAGCGTCCCAATATGGAAAAACCATTGCATCTAATAGAGAATGTCTCATTTGCACACCTGGTGGTGAAATCTATCAAAATGAGGGTGGTCCCAAAAAAGAGAGGGACTTTTCAAATTCACTTTTGAAATGGCTCGCCCTGGAAGTAAATAATGAAAATTAAAGATGAGTTACAAACAAATACATTTCAATATATATTAAAAAAAATGAACTGAAAGCAGTCTTATTCTCACAATGTGTCACATTTTTTTGTCATAAAATTGGGAACAATTTCTCATATTCTTTCTGTTTCTGTAATATTGCAATATTTTCTTGCAAAATTATGACTTTTATGTAAAATTATGATTTTTTTTAACGGGAAATGATGACTTTTTAATGTAAAATCATTACTTTTTAATGCAAAATGGCGACATCTAAAATTCTGACGTATATTACAATATTGCCTTTTTTTGTTGTTGTTCTATTAAAATAGTAAGAGTAAAATTGTCACTTCTGTCATAATTTTGCCGAGTCAAATTCCGATTATTATTATAATATTGCCCAAATTTTAAAATTTCCTTATAAACATGTGACTTTTATCACGTAAAATTACAACTGTTTTCATGAAGTTTCCTAAAAGTGAAGCTTTTTCTTGTAAAATTGCGACTGTTATTGAGTAAAATTACAACTTTTATCATAATATTGCACAAATGTTCAGATTTTCTTGTAAAATTTTGACTTGTGTTGAGTAAAATGACGACTTTTATTGTAATACTGCCAAAATTCTATGTTTTTTTTGTGAAATTCCAACTAACTTTTCACAATAGGATTGTTTATATTTGCATAGTATGTATATATTATTATTGTTGTAAATACAAATCTTTATATATCTAGAAAGGGTGGTCCAAAAGATGTAGGCATTTTTCAGAGGGGACCGCCAACGGATCAGCCACTGACAGCGGTCCTTAAAAAGGTGAAAAAAGGGTGACATTGGGAGAGGGGGCGGAGTAAAAAAAATATCAGTCCAAGGCTAGACCCTCAGGAGGGGTCCAGACTGAGTCCAAGGAAAAAACCTCACATAGCATGGCACACATTAAACATGGTACGTATATCACAGCAACTTGCAACAGAGGGGGGGTGGGTTTGAGGAGACATCGCTGCCGCTATATAGCTCTGCTCAGCCATCTACAGCCCCAGAGGAATTAAGCGGTGGTGAAGGCGTTGATTCGTAAATAATGAAGATTAAAGACCAGTTACAAACAAAAAAAGTAAAAAATATATTTGAAAAATGAACTGAAAGCAATCTTTTTCTCGCAATGTGTTGACTTTTTGAAATCATAAAATCGGGAACACTTTCTTATATTCTTTTTGTTTCTGTAATATTGCAATATTTGATTGTAAAATGATGACTTTTATGTAAAATGATGATTTTTTTATGTGAAATTATGACTTTCTAATGTAAAATCAATTTTTTTTAATGCAAAATGGCGACATCTGTCATCTAAAATTCTGACTTTTATTACAATATTGCCAATTTTTTTTGTTGTTCTCGTAAAATGGTGACATTTTTGGAGTAAAATGACTACTTTTGTCATAATTTCGCCAAGTCAAATTCCAATTATTAGTATAATATTGCCCAAATTTTAAAGTTTCCTTATAAAATTGTCACTTTTGTCGACTCTTTTCATAAAGTTGCCTAAAAGTTAAGCTTTTTCTTGTAAAAATTGCGACTTATTGAGTCAAATTCCAACTTTTATCCTAATATTTCACAAATGTTCAGATTTTCTTGAAATTTTGACTTGCGTTGAGTAAAATGACGACTTTTACTATAATACTGCCAAAATTCGATGTTTTTCTTGTGAAATTGTGACCTTTTTCTTGGGAAATTCCGACTCATTTTTCACAACAAGCGTGGTATGTATGTAATATTAATGTTGTAAATACAAATCTGTATATATCAAGAAAGGGTGGTCCTAAAGAGGTAGGCATTTTTCAGAGGTCTCAAGAAGGTAAGAAATACAAGAACGTGTGTGTGTGTGTGTGTGTGTGTGTGTGTGTGTGTGTGTGTGTGTGACAGAGAGAGAGAGAGAGAGAGAGCCAGCAAGTCAATACGCTGCTTCATTAGAGCTCTGAGTCACAGTGGTTGCTGCCTCGTTTGTTTGTGTTTGTCCAATACTTTGTCGGAAGCAAGAACCAGCGACCATCTAGGCTCACAGCTGCAAACCTGACAGCAACACACCCGGACTACTGTCCCTCTGTCAGACTTGTGTCCCTCCCCCTTTTCCACTGCACCTCACCTACTCCACTCAGCTGGAGCTCTACTCGTTACTACGAGCCGGCAGGGAGTAGCCATGAGGGATGTAATATCGTAGATGCCGCAGCATGGCCGTCTCAGAATCTTCCCAACAATGCCGTGACGTGTGACGGTATCAAACAAAAACTTAGTGAGTGTAGTTTTTTTTTTCCTGCCACTTTTGCATTGGCCGGTCTGAAAATAAACATCAATCAGGGTCAAAACTTTCAGAAAGACCATTTTAGAGAAAAAAATACAACCTTAAAAATTATTTTAGGATTTTTAAACACATATACCTTTTTACCTTTTAAATTCCTATCTCTTCTTTACTGACAATTTAAATCAATGTTCAAGTAAATGTATTTTTTTCATTGTGAAGAATAATATATATATTTTAATTTAATTCTTCAATTTCGCTTCTGTTTTTTTGACGAAGAATATTTTGGGAAACATTTCTTCAAATTAATTATGATTAAAATTCCCCCCAAAAATCTGTAGATTCAAAGTCTTTTGAATTTCTTAAAAAAAAAAAAAATCTGGAAAATCTTGAAGAAATAATGATTTGTCTATGTTGGAAATATAGCTTGGTCCAATTTGTTATATATTCTAACAAAGTGCACATTGGATTTTAATTTATTTAAAACATGTCATCAAAATTCTAAAATTAATCTTAATCAGGAAAAATGACTAATGATGTTCCATAATTTTTTTTTTTTATTTTATCAAAAAGATTCCAATTAGCTAGTTTTTCTCTTCTTTTTTTCGGTTGAATTTTGAATTTTAAATTTTAAAGAGTCGAAATTGAAGATAAACCATGTTTCATAGTTGATGTTTATTGTGAGAAATCATTAGATAAATACCATAAATTATTATTAATAACATAGAGTTTATGGCAAATTGAGCAAATGGGCTATTTCTGGCAATTTATTGAAGTGTGTATCAAACTGGTAGCCCTTCGAATTAATCAGTACCCAAGAAGTAGCTCTTGGTTTCAAAAAGGTTGGTGACCCCTGGCCTATAGGCCACTGTTTCAAACTTTTCAGATTGTAATATAACTTGGTACATGTAGTCCAAAATACGCAAACATGAATGAGGAATTATTTTATCATGTGATTTGTCCGTCTCCCATATGTTTCACGTTGCCATGACAGCCGTGCTAATGTTGGAACCCATATCATAAGTGTATCAGCATATTGAGATGGAAATAGGCACTGACAGTTCAATGACACATCTACATACAGCCTAACAGGCAGATATTTCCTCCCTTAGCCTATATGTCGATAGACTTAGACTTAGACTTCCTTTTTATTGTCATTCCAATTTGAACTTTACAGTACAGATACCAACGAAATTTTCTTGCATTAAGGTGCAGCTATAAATAAATAGATTACTGTACAGTGTGGGGCATCACGGTGGAAGAGGGGTTAGTGCGTCTGCCTCACAATACGAAGGTCCTGAGTAGTCTGGGGTTCAATCCCGGGCTCGGGATCTTTCTGTGTGGAGTTTGCATGTTCTCCCCGTGACTGCGTGGGTTCCCTTCCGGGTACTCCGGCTTCCTCCCACCTCCAAAGACATGCACCTGGGGATAGGCCCCTCCCACCTCCAAAGACATGCACCTGGGGATAGGCCCCTCCCACTTCCAAAGGCACGCACCTGGGGATAGGTTGATTGGCAACACTAAATGGGCCCTAGTGTGTGAATGTGAGTGCTGCCCTGTGATGAGGTGGCTACTTCTCCAGGGTATACCCCGCCTTCCGCCCGAGATAGGCGCCAGTGCCCCCCGCGAGCCCAAAAAGGGAATAAGCGGTAGAAAATGGATGGATGGATGGATGGACCTGACTAGACCCACTCATGGGTAGTGCGCCTTATTATCTGGTGCGCCCTATGGTCCCAAAAATACGGCACATTCTTTCTTGGATTGCCGGCCCAGCTGATCTTGTGTCCAAACTCCCTGTATTAGTGAAGTGTCGTGAATTATATTTATATAGCGCTTTTCTCTAGTGACTCTAAGCACTTTTACATAGTGAAACCCAATATCTAAATTACATTTAAACCAGTGTGGGTGGCACTGGGAGCAGCTGGGTGAAGTGCCTTGCCCAAGGACACAACGGCAGTGACTAGGATGGCAGAAGCGGGGATCGAACCTGGAAACCTCAAGTTGCTGGCACGGACACTCAACCAACCGAGCTATACCGCCCCCAACTTATAGAGATACTATAAGTTGTAAAAACATTATTTTTTACAAATCGAGGCAATATAGCTCGGTTGGTAGAGTGGCCGTGCCAGCAACTTGAGGGTTCCAGGTTCGAACCCCGCTGCTGCCGTTGTGTCCTTGGGCAAGACCCTTTACCCACTTTGGTTTAAATGTAACTTAGATATTGGGTTTTACTATGTGAAGCGCTTTGAGTCACTAGAGAAAAGAGCTATATGAATATAGTTCACTAATTCACAAAATAAAGAAAAACTAGACAAATAAAGTAAGTTTCTTACAAGTATCATCCATAGCTAAACATGCTTCACTACAAACCTGCTCAGTGGTTTTGTGGTTTGAGTGTCTGCCCTGAGATGGGTAGGTTGTGAGTTCAAACCTCATGCCAAAGACTATAAAAATGGGGGCCATTGCCTCCCTGCTTGACAGTCAGCATCAAGGCTTGGAATCGGGGGTTAAATCACCAAAATGAACCCTGGGCGCGGCCACCGCTGCTGCTCACTGCTCCCCTCACCTCCCAGGAGGTGATCAATCAATCAATCAATCAATGTTTACTTATATAGCCCTAAATCACTAGTGTCTCAAAGGGCTGCACAAACCACTACGACATCCTCGGTAGGCCCACATAAGGGCAAGGAAAACTCACACCCAGTGGGACGTCGGTGACAATGATGACTATGAGAACCTTGGAGAGGAGGAAAGCAATGGATGTCGAGCGGGTCTAACATGATACTGTGAAAGTTCAATCCACAATGGATCCAACACAGTCGCGAGAGTCCAGTCCAAAGCGGATCCAACACAGCAGCGAGAGTCCCGTTCACAGTGGAGCCAGCAGGAAACCATCCCAAGCGGAGGCGGATCAGCAGTGCAGAGATCAAGGGTGATGGGTCAAATAATGTCACCACACCTAGTGTGTTTGTGACTATCAGTGGTACTTTAACTTTTAACTTAACACACCGTAGCAAACGTCATCTGACATCCACTGTAATGATACCAAGTACAGGAGCGTATTTAGTCGATTCTACTCTGAATACATCAATCATTTTTAGCATCACAAAATCTTTTTTCGTTTAAAAAAAATCTACATTATGTTTATCAACTCAGGAAATACGTCCCTGGACACAAGAGGACTTTGATATCCTTTGTTGTTGCAATCTACTATATATATATATGTTTTTAAATATATAGGTCTTCCAACTGAGTGGTTGTTTTATTTATAGTCGTCCTCTATTTGGGTCAACATGGTGCATCCTCCTGAGAAGCAGTGTTCTCTGCACTCAACATTTGTGTTTTGCATAACTGGTAAGGTCCAGAAACAAATGTCCAAGGCAGAGGACACTGAGAGGAAATGATCAAATGTTCATGTTTCATGGTTCTTACTCCACTTCTTTAAAATGTAATAGGTTACTAGAACTTATTCTTCTGTTGATATTTTAGGTTAGTTTTGGCCGATACCACAACGTCGGGTATTGATCCATTTCCAAGAAGGAGCAGTAGTGGTCATACCAATTCTGATACTTAAAATTTTCAAGATTATTGAAACATTTTATTTTTGATCACAATTCCGAAAGGGACAAACAGTAGAAAATGGATGGATGGATGGAATTATAATCAGACAAAAAAGTCCATCCATCCATTTTCTACCGCTTATTCCCTTTCGGGGTCACGGGGGGCGCTGGCGCCTATCTCAGCCGCAATCGGGCGGAAGGCGGGGTACACCCTGGACAAGTCGCCACCTTATCGCAGGGCCAACACAGATAGACAGACAACATTCACACACTAGGGCCAATTTATTGTTGCCATTCAACCTATCCCCAGGTGCATGTCTTTGGAGGTGGGAGGGGCCTATCCCCAGGTGCATGTCTTTGGAAGTGGGAGGGGCCTATCCCCAGGTGCATGTCTTTGGAAGTGGGAAGGAAGCCCACGCAGTCACGGGGAGAACATGCAAACTCCACACAGAAAGATCCCGAGCCTGGATTTGAACCCAGGACTGCAGGAACTTTGTATTGTGAGGCAGACGCACAAACCCCTCTGCCACCGTGAAGCCCCCAGACAAAAAAGTATTTTGATTAAATTAAATATAGTGCAAAATAACTAAACACAAGCAAAGACTTCTGTATTTTCCGGACTATATGGCACACCGGATTATAAGACGCACTGCTGATGAATGGCCTATTTAAAAAAAATCTTCTTTCATATATAAGGCGCACCGGATTATAGGGCGCATTAAAGAAGGCATATTATTATTATTATTATTTTCTAAATGTAAAATACTTCCTTGTGGTCTACATAACATGTAATGGTAGTTCTTTGGTCAAAATGTTGCATGGAATATGTTTTACAGATCATCTTCAAGCCGCTTTCTCACAGTCGCTTCAGGATGCGCCGTTTTGTGGGCGGTCTTATTTACGTGGTTCACCTTCGGCAGCGTCTTTTCTCCGTCATCTTTGGTGTAGCGGTGTAGCGTGCAAGGACGGGAGTGGAAGAAGTGTCAAAAGATGGAGCTAACTGTTTTAATGACATTCAGACTTTACTTCAATCAATAACGGAGCTGCATCTCCTCATCCGCCCAAAATGTGTCCCGTGAAAAAACGTCCGACCGGAACTCTCTAATAACTAAAGTTCCTTGGGTGAATAATGTAAAGTCACTACACCGGTATGTTTTAGCGCTTTCATGGCGAGTTTACTGACAGATATAAGTAAGAACTTTACACTACTTTATATTAGAAATGGCAACAGCGGAGGATGAATGTCCCATGACAAAAAGATAGAGAAAAAGAAGAAGCTTATCGACTACGGTGTTTCACGGACTACAAAGGCGGACATTGCGCAATTTTTCATGACTTATGCAGATCTCAAATACAGATCAGCAGGTACCAGAAATTAAGAAAAGTTTATTTTGCATAAAATTGCAAAACAAAATGGCATATAATATGTCTTACATTATACACACACCATAATAATACTCGTATGTTTAATGCGCCGACAATCCATCAAGCGGTGCGGCTTCATTGCTTACCAAAATCGTACTAAAACATTTTGATAGATTTTTGAGCGCCCTGTGTAATGTTCAATATTTTCAATGGAACATATAAAATGTTGGTGATGTTTATTTGGGTCATTTGGCCATAATACTGCAGTCTACACACATCTCTTATGTGCGACTGCCATCTACTGGTCACACTTATCATTACACAGTGTACCAAATAAAATTTCTTTGTGGTTGGTAAGCAAAACCAGAATTATTCCATACATTAGGCGCACCATGAATTAACGTGAACCCCGACTTAAACAACTTGAAAAACTTATTCGGGTGGTCAATTGTACTGTGCAATCTACTAATAAAAGTTTCAATCAACCAATCAAACCGTGTTATAAGGCGCACTGTCGAGTTTTGAGAAAAAAAAAAGTATTTTAAGTGCGCCATATAGTCCGGAAAATAACGTACTATTGACTGGGGCGGAATGGGGCTGGAGGTTTAGTTTGGGGCCAGGAAAAAAAAAAAAATACTTGAAATGAACATATATAGATGTTGCAGCTGCAGACCTTCTGGCGCCGCTCCATCCAGCCCAGTTAAAAAGTGTTGGTACATCATAAAATAAAAACATTCTGACAGGAGAAACATTTGGATGCATCCCAAATTTGTATCTAAAAAACATAATCCTCTAGAAATAAAAACATGCTGAAAGATGAAGAGACGTGAGCAATTAGATCTCAGAGATTGCTGGGAGACTCATTTGGGGATTAGTGTCTCTGAATATGTTTGATTTTCACACCATGTGTTCACTCACTTGCTCATGAGTGGCTGTCAGGGTGAAGGTTTGATTCCTGTGGATGGATGGATGGTATGTGTTGGCATGTTGATGCTGTGAAGATCTCTCTGCAGACCATGGGCTGGAATGTAGTTGGTACCTCAACAGGAGAGTTGTCGAAAACGTGATATGATTCGGATCACTTAGTATGGTGCCTTCCATGACTTGTGACAGAAACAAAACAAAAAAAACAGACTGCACTGCAAAAACTGAAATCTAAGTAAGATTAAGTATCTCAAATGCTTATTTTCTGTCTGATAAGATCATTCTTTTCATTAAGCAGATTTTATGTGAGAGTGTTTTACTTGTTTTAAGTGTTTTGGTCCTAAATGATCTCAGTAAGATATTCCAGCTTCTTGCTGAGATGTGATGGAGTAAAACATGCTTGAAACTGGAATCTCATCTGATGCAAAGCTGTGTCATCAACACTCACAAGTAGAAAACTACTTTTTCAAAGTAATCATTTTCTTATTTCAAGCATGTAAAAAAAAAAGAAAAAGTCATGACTCTGACACAATTGTGTCTCGTAATTAAAACATTTGACAGCCAAATGGACTTTGCTGTTTTATTTTCAATGAAACAATAGAAAATACGTCCTCACATAGTAGTACAGTTGTTATTAGTGAGAATATACAAACCCTGTTTCCATATGAGTTGGGAAATTGTGTTAGATGTAAATATAAACAGAATAAATTGATTTGCAAATCCTTTTCAAGCCATATTCAGTTGAATATGCTACAAAGACAACATATTTGATGTTCAAACTGATAAACATTTTTTTGTGTAAATAATCAATAACTTTAGAATTTGATGCCAGCAACACGTGACAAAGAAGTTGGGAAAGGTGGCAATAAATACTGATAAAGTTGAGCAATGCTCATCAAACACTTATATGGAACATCTCACAGGTGTGCAGGCTAATTGGGAACAGGTGGGTGCCATGATTGGCTATAAAAGCAGCTTCCATGAAATGCTAAGTAATTCACAAACAAGGATGGGGTGAGGGTCACCACTTTGTAAGCAAACAGTTTTAGAACAACATTTCTCAACGAGCTATTGCAAGGAATTTACGGATTTCCCCATTTATGCCAAGTAAAATAATCAACAAGTTCAGAGAATCTGGAGAAATCACTGCACGTAAGCGATGATATTACGGACTTTTGATCCCTCAGGCGGTATTTCATCAAAAACCGACATCAGTGCGTAAAGGATATCACCACATGGGCTCAGGAACACTTCATAAAACCACTGTCAGTAACTACAGTTGGTCGCTACATCTTTAAGTGCAAGTTAAAACTCTGCTATGCAAAGCCAAACCCATTTATCAACAATATCCTGAATAGTCACCTAAGATGGACTGATGCAAAGTGGAAAGGTGTTCTGTGGTCTGACGAGTCCACATTTCAAATTATATTTGGAAACAAAGGACGTGGTGTCCTCCAGAACAAAGAGGAGAATAACCATTCGGATTGTTATAGGCGCAAAGTTCAAAAGTCAGCATCTGTGATGGTATGGGGGTGTATTAGTTGGTAGAGTGGCCGTGCCTGCAACTTGAGGGTTGCAGGTTCGATTCCCGCTTCCGCCATCCTAGTCACTGCCGTTGTGTCCTTGGGCAAGACACTTTACCCACCTGCTCCCAGTGCCACCCACACTGGTTTAGATGTAACTTAGATATTGGGTTTCACTATGTAAAGCGCTTTGAGTCACTAGAGAAAAGCGCTATATAAATATAATTCAGTTCAGTTCAGTATTAGTGCCCAAGGCATGGGTAACTTACACATCTGTGAAGGCACCATTAATGCTGAAAGGTCCATACAGGTTTTGGAGCAACATATGTTGTCATCCAAGCAACGTTATCATGGACGCCCTTGCTTATTTCAGCAAGACAAGTGTTACAACAGCGTGGTTTCGTAAAAAAAGACTGCGGGTACTTTCCTGGCCCGCCTGCAGTCCAGACCTGTCTCCCATGGAAAATGTGTGGCGCATTATGAAGCGTAAAATACGACAGTGGAGACCCCGGACTGTTGAAGGACTGAAGCTCTACATAAAACAAGAATGGGAAAGAAATCCACTTTCAAAGCTTCAACAATTAGTTTCCTCAGTTCCCAAACGTTTATTGATAGATAGATAGATGGATAGTACTTTATTGATTCCTTCAGGAGAGTTCCTTCAGGAAAATTAAAATTCCAGCAGCAGTGTACAGAGTTGAGATCAATTTAAAGAAAAAAGTAAAAAGTAAATAATGGGGGTTTAAAAGGAAACAAAATAGAGAAATATTACGAAAAGAATAAAAACAATGGGAATAACAATATAACAGTAAAATAAGAATATAACAAGACAAAGTAGGCAGTAGTGACCATGTTATGAAAACGTATTGCACTGTTAATGTTTTGCATCCCCTGTCATCCTAATACCCCCCGTCCCCCGTCCCAGAGAGGAGTTGTACAGTCTAATGGCGTGTGGGACAAAGGAGTTCTTTAGTTTATTAGTCACAAAGGAGTTCTTGAGTCTATTAGTCACAAAGGAGTTCTTGAGTCTATTGGTGATTAGTTAGTTGAGTGTTGTTAAAAGAAAAGGTGATGTAACACAGTGGTGAACATGCCCTTTCCCAACTACTTTGGCACATGTTGCAGCCATGAAATTCTAAGTTAATTAAAAAAAAGTTTATGAGTTTGAACATCAAATATGTTGTCTTTGTAGCATATTCAACTGAATATGGCTTGAAAAGGATTTGCAAATCATTGTATTCTGTTTATATTTACATCTAACACAATTTCCCAACTCATATGGAAACAGGGTTTGTATTAGTGTTCCTAAAAATAGATATACCAGCCCCCAGACACATTTTTTTCTCTAAATGTGGCTCTGGAGTCAAAATAATTGCCCAGCCCTGAGCTAGAAGATGCTTTTGGCAGGAGAACCAGAGGACAGTACATGCATGGAACGCTGAAACATGGTGGCAAGCACAAAAACGCTATATGATAAACACACAATAGGAGTAGTAAAGTAAACATACACATATACATACATAGTCTACCCCACATGAGGCATCAGAGCAGACCTGGGGAGGTTAACATATGCGGCCCTTTAGGCTTTTCAATCTGGTCCACCGAACATTCCCAAATCATTTTTTTTTTAGATCTTTAAGATGGAAAGTGTAGGTGACATTATGACGTGTTTTCAAATGACCGTAAGTCTTGAAAAGTATTTCATTGGTTGGAATCTGCACTTTTGCATGATATTCTAGTTACTATGCTAATCTAATGAGTTATTATGGTCATCTAATGAGTTATTATGGTCATCTAATGAGTTACTATGGTCAATTTAATGAGTTAATCTAAGTCACAGCAGCTGAGGCGAGGCACCAAGCAGTGTGGGTGGGAAGTGTTTCCACAGAGTGTTTCCAGAGCGGCCAGCCTGAAATGTGGGTGTCAAAGACAGACATGGAAGGACATTTTTATAACAAACTTCTAAAGCTTAGTAATGTGTCAGATATGTCAGAATGGAGGTGTTCATATTTGGCTGTGTTTGTTGTAATTCACTTGATTATGAAAGATGTGGATGGAGAGGCGGTTTGACGTTCATATGTTGTCAATATTCAGTGTTTTATCGTTCATAGTTAATATTGTTAGTCCCACAAATATTTATTTTCATGTCCATTCTGGGTGTCTCATTCATCCATCCCTTCATCCATTTTCTACCACGTATTCCCTTTCGGGGTCGCGGGGGGCACTGGCGCCTATCTCCGCTACAATCGGGCGGAAGGCGGGGTACACCCTGGACAAGTCGCCACCTCATCGCAGGGCCAACACAGATAGACAGACAACATTCACACGCGTCATCATACCGCGACGTTTTCAACACGACACTTGGCGGGAAATTTAAAATTGTAATTTAGTAAACTAAAGCGGCCGTATTGTCATGTGTTGCAATGTTAATATTTCATCATTGATATATAAACTATCAGACTGCGTGGTGGCTAGTAGTGGCTTTCAGTAGGACTTTAACCTTCGTCTTGTGTTAGTTTTAAATACATAAAATAACCATATAAATTAATTTTTTTGCATCAATGCTTTTTGACTTTGTCAGGAACCGATATTTCAACAAAACAAAACATGTTTTTGGTTTTTCACAAAATTATAAAATGCTCTGGATGAAATTATGACCTTGGTGTTGTTAGGGTCGGTTTTGACCCAGTTATAAAAATAAGATTATCAAGCGATAATTCGAGCCAAAACTGAACACACTGACAGCCAGTTCCTCTCCCAATCGTGTGAGCTTTAGGGGATTCTTATTTTACCTTGTTATCCAGTACAAAACAAACAAAGATTCAATTCAGTCTCAAAATTATTAAAATGAAAAAATAAATAAAACAAATAGGAGATAAGATATATGTTCTAATACCCCTCAGTAATAGTCAGGTCACACAACAACCTTTTATTTATTCATACATTTTTTTTAAAGTTAATTTGAGCATTTTTTAAATCGAAATCGAGGTGGTATCCTGGCAAAAAAAGGCCCAATGGCCCACTCCAAAAATATCAAAACTGATATTTTCATGGATAAGGAGGCCTAACAAGATAACCAAGAGATGAGAAACAAATTGGATGATAGATCATTGTTTTTAGTGTATTTTACAGCTGATTTAAGACATGGGTCAAAACCGACCCGTTAACATCAGAGGTGGTAACAGAAAGCTAACACAAGAGGAAGGTTAAGAGAGATGAAATGTGAAGTGAAGTGAATTTATATAGCGCTTTTTCTCTAGTGACTCAAAGTGCTTTACATAGTCAAACCCAGTACTTTTAAAGCAGTGTGGGTGGCACTGGGAGCAGGTGGGTAAAGGGTCTTGCCCAAGGACACAACGGCAGTGACTAGGACGGTGGGAGCGGGGATGGAACCTGGAACCCTTAAGTTGCTGGCACAGAAACTCAACCAAGCGGAGCTATACCGCCCCAAATGACCCGTTCCGTTTTTATTTTTGGATAATATGGCAGTGTGTTGTCTGGCTTGGGCTCCCAAGGCCCTCATGGTGCACAGTGACCTCTCATTACCACGACTTGTGAAGAGGAGATCGGTGCAAAGGGCAGCCGGGGAGATGCGTCTAACCTTTTAAACCATCCGAATATGTCAACCATACAAATAACTCATTAACCTTATCCATTTAAATGAAAGGCTCCTACTTTTGCACCACACCCCTTTCCTGTTTTTTGTGTTAGTTGTTTAATTGTGAGGAAGACGGCGAGTCCCTCTGCAACAGGACTTAGTCCGTATGGTTGCTGGGGTCACCAACGCCAGGTCGCCCGTAAGGACCAGATGAGTCGCCCGCTGGCCTGTTCTAAAAATAACTCAAAAAGCAGCACTTACCAGTGAGCTGCCTCTATTTTTTAAAAATTGTATTTATTTACTAGCAATTTATCTGCTGGACATTTTTAATTCTAAGAGAGACAAAACTCAAATAGAATTTGAAAATATAAGAAAATATTTTAAAGACTTGGTCTTCACTTGTTTAAATAAATTCATCGATCTTTTTGCTTTGCTTCTTATAACTTTCAGAAAGACAATTTTAGAGAAAAAAATCCAACCTTAAAAATGATTTTAGGATTTTTAAACACATGTACCTTTTTACCTTTTAAATTCCTTCCTCTTCTTTCCTGACAATTTAAATCAATGTTCAAGTATTTTTTTTAAAATTAAATATAATAAATGCATGTCAATTTAATTCTTCATTTTAGCTTTGTCAGAGTTGGTTGGTGATGAACCCCAAGATGCAGGTATTGAGCAAGAAAACATGATTTAATTCAAACTACACAAGAACAAACAAAAAACACGCACGTGAGTGGAATAACAAACTAAGAGAGCTAGCACTGGGAGCTATAAAAACTAAAAGGAACTTTAGCATGGAAGCTAGAGGATAACAAACAGAAACAACTGGAAATAGCTAACGCTAACAGAAACAGCTAACCGCTACGACGACCAGGACAAAATGTAGCATGACAGGTAGTAGCTGTAACAAAACAACACGACAGGTAGCACGACAAGAGTGATATGTGGCAACGACAATACAGTACAATGATCCAACAAATGACACAAGACAAAGCAGGTACAAATAGGAGCAGGCTGATTGGCAACTGGTGTGGCCAGGTGCCAATCAGCCGCAGCTGAGGAGGAACACAGCACTCAGGGAACAAGACAGGAAGCTGACAAAATAAGAGTACTAGACAGGAACTAAAGACAGGAGATACTGAACACAGAGGAAACAGACAAATGCAGAGGAAAAAACTAAAACATAGACAAACTGTCAGGGGAAAGCATGACAAACTTCTGTTTTTTTTGTTAAGAATAATAAATGCATGTCAATTTAATTCTTCATTTTAGCTTTGTCAGAGTTAGTTGGTGATGAACCCCAAGATGCAGAGAAGGAGGCAGGCATTGAGCAAGAAAACATGATTTAATTCAAACTATACAAGAACAAACAAAAAGCACGCACGTGGGCGGAATAACAAACTAAGAGAGCTAGCACTGGGAGCTATAAAAACAAAAAGGAACTTTAGCATGGAAGCTAGAGGATAACAAACAGAAAAACTGGAAATAGCTAACGCTAACAGAAACAGCTTACCGCTACGACGACCAGGACAAAACGTAGCATGACAGGTAGTAGCTGTAACAAAACAACACGACAGGTAGCACGACAAGACTGATATGTGGCAACGACAATACAGTACAATGATCCAACAAATGACACAAGACAAAGCAGGTACAAATAGGAGCAGGCTGATTGGCAACAGGTGTGGCCAGGTGCCAATCAGCCGCAGCTGAGGAGGAACACAGAACTCAGGGAACAAGACAGGAAGCTGACAAAATAAGAGCACTAGACAGGAACTAAAGACAGGAGATACTGAACACAGAGGAAACAGACAAATGCAGAGGAAAAAACTAAAACATAGACAAACTGTCAGGGGAAAGCATGACAAACTTCTGTTTTTTTGACGAAAATTTTTTGTGAAAAATTTCTTAAAACTTATTATGACTAAAATTCTAAAAAAATATTCTGGCAAATCTAGAATATCTGTATAATTTTAATTTAAATGGGGGGTGGCGTGGCGCAGTGGGAGAGTGGCTGTGCGCAACCCGAGGGTCCCTGGTTCAATCCCCACCTAGTACCAACCTCGTCACGTCCGTTGTGTCCTGAGCAAGACACTTCACCCTTGCTCCTGATGGGTGCTGGTTGGCGCCTTGCATGGCAGCTCCCTCCATCAGTGTGTGAATGTGTGTGTGAATGTGGAAGTAGTGTCAAAGCGCTTTGAGTACCTTGAAGGTAGAAAAGTGCTAAACAAGTACAACCCATTTATTTATTTAAATCTTTTTTCAAAGTCTTTTGAATTTCTTTTAACATTTTTGTTCTTTAAAATCTAGAAGAAATCATGATTTGTCTTTGTTAGAAATATAGCTTGGTCCAATTTGTTATATATTCTAACAGAGTGCAGATTGGATTTTAACCTATTTCTAAAATTAATCTTAATCAGGAAAAATTACTAATGATGTTCCATAAATTATTTTTTTTTTTTTTTCAAAAAGATTGGAATAGTTTTTCTCTTCATTTTTTCGGTTGAATTTGGAATTTTAAAGAGTCGAAATTGAAGATAAACTATGTTTCAAAATTTAATTTATTTTTATTCTTGTTTTCTCCTCTTTTAAACCCTTCAATTACCGTAAGTGTTTTTTTTCATCATTTATTCTCTACAAAAAATGTACGACGGAATGACAGACAGAAATACCCATTTTTTTTATTTATATAGTTTGATTTATTAAAGTTAAATTGAGCAAATTGGCTATTTCTGACAGTTTATTTACTGGTAGCTCTTGGCATTAATCAGTACCCAAGAAGTAGTTCTTGGTTTCAAAAAGGTTGCTGACCCCTGGCGTAGGGAAAGGAGGTGTCGCTGGGGGGAGTGTGTTTACGTTAGCGTGTGTGTTGTTTAGGAAGTGGCCCCCGGCCCTGCTCAAGTTGCACAGGAGTGTATTGATTGGAGGAGCTCAATAGTCGGGCTCTTTTAATCACCCCAGCTCAGAGGCTGCATTGTCCCAAAGGCCTGGAGAATAAACCGGCCTAATAACCCCGTGCATATGCACACAGCCCCTGGCTCCCAGGCAAGTGGAGCCCCGCTCGGGCCCACACAGCCACTAATCAATAGCACTGATTACCAACAGGGAGCTGGACTCGCCTTTGTTCTCCTTGGAAACGCATCTCCTCTCAACCACCACCGCATTAACGCCAACATTTTGCAGATAGCAAACATCTTAACGAAGGGAAATGCGCTCGTTTTTTGCGCTAAATGACGAGTTACAAACCCACGTGATTCATGGCCATACTTGCCAACCATCCCGGTTTTCCTGGGAGAACCCCGAAAATCTCCTGGATTTCTCCCGATTTCCACTTCAATCAATCAATCAATGTTTACTTATATAGCCCTAAATCACTAGTGTCTCAAAGGGCTGCACAAACCACTACGACATCCTCGGTAGGCCCACATAAGGGCAAGGAAAACTCACACCCAGTGGGACGTCGGTGACAATGATGACTATGAGAACCTTGGAGAGGAGGAAAGCAATGGATGTCGAGCGGGTCTAACATGATACTGTGAAAGTTCAATCCATAATGGATCCAACACAGTCGCGAGAGTCCAGTCCAAAGCGGATCCAACACAGCAGCGAGAGTCCCGTTCACAGCGGAGCCAGCAGGAAACCATCCCAAGCGGAGGCGGATCAGCAGCGCAGAGATGTCCCCAGCCGATACACAGGCGAGCGGTACATGGCCACCGGATTGGACCGGACCCCCTCCACAAGGGAGAGTGGGACATAGGAGAAAAAGAAAAGAAACGGCAGATCAACCGGTCTAAAAAGGGAGTCTATTTAAAGGCTAGAGTATACAAATGAGTTTTAAGGTGAGACTTAAATGCTTCTACTGAGGTAGCATCTCGAACTGTTACCGGGAGGGCATTCCAGAGTACTGGAGCCCGAAATGAAAACGCTCTATAGCCCGCAGACTTTTTTTGGGCTTTGGGAATCACTAACAAGCCGGAGTCCTTTGAACGCAGATTTCTTGCCGGGACATATGGTACAATACAATCGGCAAGATAGGATGGAGCTAGACCGTGTAGTATTTTATACGTAAGTAGTAAAACCTTAAAGTCATTAGCAGGTCTAGCAAGCACGCGTCTATCAGTCACTTGGATAAAAATATTGGGGGCGTTCCTATTGCGTCCGCTTTTCCTCTAAACCAGGGGTCGGGAACCTCTTTGGCTGAGAGAGCCATGAAAACCAAATATTTTCAAATGTATTTCCGTGAGAGCCGTATCATATTTTTTATCACTGAATACAACTGTCAGGTTCAAACACTGATGACATCTATTAAACAGACAAGAAGCAAGGAATTAAACAGAGACAGGATTCAATTTAGCTCAATGAGGAGGAACCCGTAGACCTGTAATGGTTAATCCTTGTACTTGTATAGCAGTTTTCCACCCCTTTGTAAGGAGCTGTCACGCCAAATGTCTTCCCCCTACAAAAGAAACTACTTGAAGGACCCCAATGAGGGTGGAAGGATCTTAAAGCAGCCCACACAGCTGCCTGTTTTAAAAGTGAAAAATAACGGTGAGGAAAACATATTAGCATTTCATGCTATTTTTGAATCGCTAATTTTGCGGCTGTAACCCTTAACGGTGAGGAAAAAATATTAGCATTCCAGCATGCTAACCTTTCAAGCTATTTTTGCTTTGCTAATGTTGTAGCTGTAACCCTTAAGAGTCATATAACTTGGTATTGTCACGCCCTCATTGGGGTCCTTCAGGCATTGGAGGGGCTGTCACGCCAAATTTCTTCCGGGGGGAAGGTTTTTGTACTGGGAAGAAATTTGGCGTGACAGAGCCCAAAGCGCTTTGACAGTATTTCCACTTTCGCCCATTCACACACTGATGGAGGGAGCTGCCATGCAAGGCGCTAACCGGGACCCATCAGGAGCAAGGGTGAAGTGTCTTGCCCAAGGACACAACGGACGTGACTAGGATGGTAGAAGGTGGGGATTGAACCAGTAACCCTCAGATTGCTGGCACGCCCACTCTACCACCTTCGCCACGCCTGTACAGTGTCGTCCCAAGAGAATTCTATGCCTTCTCTTTTATTTGGACTTTCCTGATTGCAACTAAATGCGTGCATTTTGAAGTAACACCAACATTTTTAGAGTATAGTAAGTCCAAAGCTAACCAATATTAAAAAAAATACTTTTGACCATTAATGCGACTTCTTGAACAGGTGCGGTAGAAACGGATGGATGGATTAAAATGCATGAGAATGTTTTATATTTTGAACGTTATTTTTAACACTGTGATTACCAGCGGAATTATTAATTACTTATCGTGTTAAGCAATGTCAGCTAAGGTTTATCTGAGAGCCAGAAGCAGTCATCAAAAGAGCCACATCTGGTTCTAGAGCCATAGGTTCCCCACCCCTGGTCTATACAAATGTTGTGCCGGTCCCGGACACATAATACATGCGGCTTTTACACACACAATAGTGAATGCAATGCATTCTTGGTCAACGGCCATACAGGTCACACTGAGGGTGGCCGTATAAATAACTTTAGAACTGTTACAAATATGCACCACACTGTGAACCCACACCAAACAAAAATGACAAACACATTTTGGGAGAACATCCGCACCGTAACCGTTTGGGGCGGCAGGGCGTAGTGGGTAGAGCGGCCGTGCCAGAAACCTGAGGGTTGCAGGTTCGCTTCCCACCTATGGACATCAAAGTCGCTGCCGTTGTGTCCTTGGGCAGGACACTTCACCCTTTGCCCCCGGTGCCGCTCACACCGGTGAATGAATGATGAATGAATGATTGGTGGTGGTCGGAGGGGCCGTAGGTGCAAACTGGCAGCCACGCTTCCGTCAGTCTACCCCAGGGCAGCTGTGGCTACTGATGTAGCTTACCACCACCAGGTGTGAATGAATGATGGGTTCCCACTTCTCTGTGAGCACTTTGAGTATATAACAATAGAAAAGCGCGATATAAATCTAATCCATTATTATTATTATTATTATTATTATTAACAACAACATAAACACAACAGAACCATTACCCAGACCCCCTTGCAGCACTAACTCTTCCAGCACGCTACAATATACACCCCCCCCGCTACCACCAAACCCCGCCCACCTCAAGCCCACCCAACCCCCATCTCCCAAATTCCGAGATCTCAAAGTTGGCAAGTACGGAGGACGCTAATTCTTAAGATGTATTATTGACAATCATATTTATTATGATTTGATCTTACTACTTTGTGGTTTGCAAACATGAATGAGGAAATGTTCTATCATGTGATTTGGCTGTCTCCCATACCTTTCCCGTTGCCATGGCAGCCATGCTAGTGTTGGAACCCATTTCCTCAGCGTATCAGCATAGTGAGAACGAAATAAGCACTGACACTAGTCATTTCCACATAGTTTTCCCTGTCAGTTGGATGTCACATCGACAGTGAGTGTTTGGTTGATACTTTTATTAGTAGATTGCACAGTACAGTACATATTCCGTACAATTGACCACTAAATGGTAACACCCCAATAAGTTTTTCAACTTGTTTAAGTCGGGGTCCACGTTAATCAATTCATGGTAATACAGTCTAACAGTATTTCCTCCAGGACATGTCTCACTTCAGCCACTGCTTGACTGTCTGACTGACATTAAAGCAATGGTCTCAAACTCAATTTCTCCTATGTCCCCCCCTCCCTTGTGGAGGGGGTCCGGTCCGATGACCATGGAGGAAGTACTGGCTGTCCAGAGTCGAGACCCAGGATGGACCGCTCGCCTGTGTATGGGTTGGGGACATCTCTACGCTGCTGATCCGCCTCCGCTTGAGATGGTTTCCTGTGGACGGGACTCTCGCTGCTGTCTTGGATCCGCTTGAACTGAACTCTCGCGGCTGTGTTGGAGCCACTATGGATTGAACTTTCACAGTATCATGTTAGACCCGCTCGACATCCATTGCTTTCGGTCCCCTAGAGGGGGGGGGGTTGCCCACATCTGAGGTCCTCTCCAAGGTTTCTCATAGTCAGCATTGTCACTGGCGTCCCACTGGATGTGAATTCTCCCTGCCCACTGGGTGTGAGTTTTCCTTGCCCTTTTGTGGGTTCTTCCGAGGATGTTGTAGTCGTAATGATTTGTGCAGTCCTTTGAGACATTTGTGATTTGGGGCTGTATAAATAAACATTGATTGATCATAGATTGATTGAATTTACCTGGGGGCCACAGGATGCAGAAACTGGGTGAGGCTGGGCCGCGCCAAAATATTTCTTATGCACTTTTCAACGAATTCACTTTCTTTGAATGGCTATCCCGCCCTAGCAACATACTTGCCAACTCTCGCCATCTTTCCGGGAAACATCCGAATATCAGAGCCCCTCCCGGAAATTTCTCCCGGTTTTCACCTGGGCAACAACATTAGGGGCTTGCCGTGGTGACACTGCCTTTAATGTCCTCTACAACCTGCCGTCTCATCCGCTTTTCCACTATACAAACATTGTGCCGGCCCGGTATCATTTTGTATGAGGGTTCTCCTGATCCACGGAAGTGAATGCATGACATACTTGATCAACAGCCATACAGGTCTCACTGAGGGTGGGCGTATAAACAACTTTATCACTGTTACAAATATGCGCCACACTGTGAACCCACACCAAAGAAGATTGACGAACACATTTTGGGAGAACAACAAATACCCAAAATCCAATACAGCCCTATCTCTTCTGGGCTACAATAGGGGGAGCGGGGGTGTATATTGTAGCCCGGAAGAGTTAGGGCTGCATGGGATTCTGGGTATTTGTTCTGTTGTGTTTATGTTGTGTTACGGTGCGGACGTTCTCCCAAAATGTGTTTGTCGTTCTTGTTTGGTGTGGCTTCACAGTATGGCGCATATTTTTAACAGTGATAAAGTTGTTTATACGGCCACCCTCAGTGTGACCTGTGTGGCTGTTGATCAACAACGTCTTGCAGTAGCTTACTCCGTCTAAAGAAGCCAAATCCAAAATGTGGCTGGGCTAACAGGTGTGTACAGGTTGTACATCACTGATGCCCCCTTAATATTGTTGCATGGGGGAAATTTGAGACAATGATTAATATTGGAGGGGCACT
Organism: Nerophis ophidion; assembly: GCF_033978795.1. Classification (NCBI taxonomy): domain Eukaryota; kingdom Metazoa; phylum Chordata; class Actinopteri; order Syngnathiformes; family Syngnathidae; genus Nerophis; species Nerophis ophidion. The sequence goes on along the minus strand of NC_084615.1, from coordinate 1,582,757 downwards.
GAAGAGTGTGAGAATTCTATTGATTAGTTTGATTCGATTCTTTGAGCAATCGTACAAAATGCACTTTGCAGCCCCACTGTATGTTTTTACAAAACTAATTTTTCGGCTGGACATAACCTTCATTCTTTAAAAAAAATACTCAAATAATCAACACTGAAGTTGCACTTTTAACATTTGTGCATTAATTAAAGCAAATAAATAAATATATCACAGGTCTGAGCACTCAGACACAATTACATCTTGAACCTTGTTAAACACATGAAATATTATTCATCTCATTAAGGGAATCATAACTGGCTTAACTATTTATGAGGAGAACTGTTGTGTTCAGAATTTATTGACGTGTTGGTAATTACAATGATTTGAAAAAGGTGTAGTGTTAATAAACAAGCCTCACTTTTTCCTACTCCTTGTCAAACATGTTGTAAAGAGAAATGAGACTATGTATATTATATGATGTACCTTATTGTATCTGCATACATGTTCAAAATACACTTGAACCATAACCATAAACACCGCTCTCATGTGAAGGCTATTGCAGCGTGTTTAAAGCGGAACATTATCACAATTTCAAAAGGGTTAAAAACAATAAAAATCAGTTCCCAGTGGCTTGTTGTATTTTTTGAAGTTTTTTTCAAAATGTTACCGGTCTCGGAGTATCCCTAAAAAAAGCTTTAAAGTGCTTGATTTTCGCTATTTGCGATGCCACTATCCATTTCCCTGTGACGTCACACAGTGCTGCCAATACAAACAACATGGCAGTTACCACAGCAAGATATAGCGACATTAGCTCGGATTCAGACTCGGATTTCAGCGACTTAAGCGATTCAACAGATTACGCATGTATTGAAACAGATGGTTGGAGTATGAAAGTATTGAAGAAGAAACTGAAGCTATTGAGCGAATAGCTATTGATGCTATTCATAGCCATAGCATGGCCGAATAGCTGTGTTAGCATCGCCGGTAAAATGTGCGGACCAAACGATCAGGACTTTCGCATCTTTTGACACTGGAGCAACTTAAATCCGTCGATTGGTAAGTGTTTTTTTTCGCATTAAATGTGGGTGGAAGGAAACGTAATATAGTTGCAAATGCATCTGTAGGTTATCCATACATCTCTGTGACATGCCTGCTTTAGCACCGCCGGTAAATAGCATGTTAGCATCGATTAGCTGGCAGTCAACATCTACAAAACTCAACTTTGTGATTTCGTTGACTATCGTTGCAAATGCATCTGCAGGTTATCCATACATCTCTGTGCCAGGTCTGCTTTAGCACCGCCGGTAAATAGCATGTTAGCGTCGATTAGCGTAGCATGTTAGCATCGATTAGCTGGCAGTCACGCCGCGACCAAATATGTCTGATTAGCACATAAGTCAACATCAACAAAACTCACCTTTGTGATTTCGTTGACTTTATCGTTGCAAATGCATCTGCAGGTTATCCATACATCTCTGTGCCATGTCTGTCATCGCCGGTAAAATGTGGAGACACTCTGGCACATTTAATGGGGGTCTGGCGGCAGACACTTTGGCATCTTGGGGCCAGTGGTGCAACTTGAATCCCTCCCTGTTAGTGTTGTTACACCCTCTGACAACACACCCACCAGGCATGATGTCTCCAAGGTTCCAAAAAATTGTCGAAAAAACGGAAAATAACAGAGCTGAGACCCAATGTTTACAATGTGTTGAAAATGAAAATGGCGGCTGTATTACCTCGGCGACGTCACACTCTGACGTCATCGCCTCCAGAGCGATAAACAGAAAGGCGTTTAATTCGCCAAAATTCACCCATTTAGATTAAAAAAAATAGATGGTCTTTTTCCTGCACCATCAAGGTATATATTGACACTTGCATAGGTCTGCTGATAATGTTCCCCTTTAAAGTTCATGTGCTCCGGAGGTTTTAGTTTAGTGGATTGGTTACGCTGAAACGATTATTTGAAGAAACATAATGTTAATCAAAGTTTTTTTTTTTGTAATTGATTTACTCAATTAATTGGTGCAGTCCTATCAGTATAGCTTGCAATGTCAACAATACGACACATTGTCTTTAATTGTTGGAAATTGTGACTAAGAAATGTTTATCTAAGAAATGAGCAGTCATCTAAATCTGCATTTTTGTGAAACTATAGTTGGAGTATTGTTGTGTTGGCAGTAGGGCTGGGCGATATGGCCTTTTTCTAATATCTCAATATTTTTAGGCCATATCACGATATACAGCAGGGGTCACCAACCTTTTTGAAACCAAGAGCTACTTTTTGGGTACTGATTAATGAATGCAAAGGGCTACCAGTTTGATACAAACTTAAATAATTTGCCAGAAATAGCCAATTTGCTCAATTTACCTTTAATAAATAAATATATATGTATAAAATAATCAAAAAACATGTTTTCAGTAATTTCAGTTGTAAAGTACATAACTCTACATGTGTTCATTTTGAATTTTCCTCAGGGAACTCACCTGAAGAAATCAATAAAGTACTATCTATCTATCTATCTATCTATCTATCTATCTATCTATCTATCTATCTATCTATCTATCTATCTATCTATCTATCTATCTATCTATCTATCTATCTATCTATCTATCTATCTATCTATCTATCTATCTAGCTATCTATCTATCTATCTATCTATCTATCTGTCTATCTATTCATAGTTTTGATGCCTTCAGTGACAATCTACAATGTAAATAGTCATGAAAATAAAGACAAAGCATTAAATGAGAAGGTGTGTCCAAACTTTTGGACACACCTGTTTTAAATTACATGTCTTTTGCCTGTACTTTTCTGTTTTTTATAAGGGATTCTGGGTATTTGTTCTGTTGTGTTACGTTGCCGATGTTCTCCCGAAATGTGTTTGTCATTCTTGTTTGGTGTGGGTTCACAGTGTGGCGCATATTTGTAACAGTTCTAAAGTTGTTTATACGGCCACTCTCAGTGTGACCTGTATGGCTGTCGATCAAGTATGCCTTGCATTCACTTGTGTGTGAGTAAAAGCCGCATATTTAATGTAACTGTTCGAATGGAGGGAAAGCGGATGTGACTACAGGTTGTTGAGGACCCTAAAGGTACGCCCCTGATATTGTTGACCGGGTGGAAATCAGGAGAAATTCGGGAGAATGGTTGCCCCGGGAGATTTTCAGGAGGGGCATTGAAATTCGTGAGTCTCCCGGGAAAATCGGGAGGGTTGGCAAGTATGAGACCGAGTCATACCAAAGACTATAAAAATGGGAACCATTACCTGCCTGCTTGGCACTCAGCATCAAGGCTTGGAATTGGGGGTTAAATCACCAAAATGATTCCCGAGCGCGACCATCGCTGCTGCTCACTGCTCCCCTCACCTCCCAGGGGGTGAACATGGACACATTTTTACCACACTTAGTGTGTGTGTGTGTGACTATCAATGCTACTTTGACTTTTATCTTTAACTTTAAGTTGAACTCCTACAATACCAGTCAGACCGTCGTCTTACTAGAAATGACATAATGTCACGGGATCATTTCTAACAACTTCCAAATGTGTCAATATGTCGATGCCACCATGGAAAACCTATTGGATTATCGATATGTTTCCTTATTGATCAGACCATGACTAATGAGAGAATTTTTAAAAGACTTCTTCGAACGTTTTGCAAGGCCGCTGCTTAGTAAAACGGACCTCTGATTATTTTTTTCCCGCCTGACTTATGTGAAGTGAAGTGAATTATATTTATATAGCGCTTTTTCTCTAGTGACTCAAAGCGCTTTACATAGTGAAACCCAATATCTAAGTTACATTCAAACCAGTGTGGGTGGCACTGGGAGCAGGTGAGTAAAGTGTCTTGCCCAAGGACACAACGGCAGTGACTAGGATGGCGGAAGCGGGAATCGAACCTGCAACGCTCAAGTTGCTGGCACGGCCACTCTACCAACCGAGCTAAACCGCCCCACAAATGTTACAATGTTGGAGACTGGTGTTAAACAATGCCAGCGCATAAAAAAAATGTTGTAAGCTCATTAATGCATTCGGGCGTGATCTTGCACGAAGTTTTTGTCTGTTTTGTAGGCTTTCTTTTAACAGTTTTTGTGATGTCACACATTGACGGACGTACTTATGTGGGCATTCTTGTATGTTGCTGGCCAGCCTCCCCCCCCCCCCCCACCCCCCCTCTGCTGAACCCTGATTGTTGCCTGCAGGCTCCGTTCCATTACTTCTCGCCCACACACACACACACACACACACACACACACACACCATTCTAATGACACCACACTGTTTTTGATTTATACTACGATTACTTTTACTTGGCTCATCGCTGTCTTGCTCTGCTTTGAAGAAACATCCGATGGTCTTGTCTGCCGTTATTCATGTGACGTCCAGGAAGGAGAGTTGACGGGGGGACTTTCTCAATAGAAATGGATACAAAGACAAAACGATCCATCAAGCCAGTACATTAATAAAGACAGGTCAAAAGAAAAGTCATTTAAAGGGGAACATTATCAGCAGACCTATGCAAGCGTCAATATATACCTTGATGGTGCAGAAAAAAGACCATCTATTTTTTAACCGATTTCCGAACTCTAAATGGGTGAATTTTGGCGAATTAAACGCCTTTCTGTTTATTGCTCTCGTAGCAATGACGTCAGAATGTGACGTCACCGAGGTAACACACCCACCATTTTCATTTCCAACACATTACAAACACCGGGTCTCAGCTCTGTTATTTTCCGTTTTTTCGACTATTTTTTGGAACCTTGGAGACATCATGCCTCGTCGGTGTGTTGTCGGAGGGTGTAACAACACTAACAGGGAGGGATTCAAGTTGCACCACTGGCCCCAAGATGCCAAAGTGTCTGCCGCCAGACCCCCATTGAATGTACCAGAGTGTCTCCACATTTGACCGGCGATGACAGACATGGCACAGAGATGTCAATCAATCAATCAATCAATGTTTACTTATATAGCCCTAAATCACTAGTGTCTCAAAGGGCTGCACAAACCACCACGACATCCTCGGTAGGAAACTCACACCCAGTGGGACATTGGTGACAATAATGACCCAGTGGGACGTCGGTGACAATGATGACTATGAGAACCTTAGAGAGGAGGAAAGCAATGGATGTCGAGCGGGTCTAACATGATACTGTGAAAGTTCAATCCACAATGGATACAACACAGTCGCGAGAGTCCAGTCCAAAGAGGATCCAAGACACAGCAGCGAGAGTCCCGTTCACAGCGGAGCCAGCAGGAAACCATCCCAAGCGTAGGCGGACCAGCAGCGCAGAGATGTCCCCAGCCGATACACAGGCGAGCAGTACATGGCCACCGGATCGGACCGGACCCCCTCCACACGGGAGAGTGGGACATAGAAGAAAAAGAAAAGAAACGGCAGATCAACTGGTCTAAAAAGGGAGTCTATTTAAAGGCTAGAGTATACAAATGAGTTTTAAGGTGAGACTTAAATGCTTCTACTGAGGTGGCATCGCGAACTGTTACCGGGAGGGCATTCCAGAGTACTGGAGCCCGAACGGAAAATGCTCTATAGCCCGCAGACTTTTTTTGGGCTTTGGGAATCACTAATAAGCCGGAGTCCTTTGAACGCAGATTTCTTGCCGGGACATATGGTACAATACAATCGGCAAGATAAGATGGAGCTAGACCGTGTAGTATTTTATACGTAAGTAGTAAAACCTTAAAGTCACATCTTAAGTGCACAGGAAGCCAGTGCAGGTGAGCCAGTACAGGCGTAATGTGATCAAACTTTCTTGTTCTTGTCAAAAGTCTAGCAGCCGCATTTTGTACCAACTGTAATCTTTTAATGCTAGACATGGGGAGACCCGAAAATAATACGTTACAGTAGTCGAGGCGAGACGTAACAAACGCATGGATAATGATCTCAGCGTCTTTAGTGGACAGAATGGAGCGAATTTTAGCGATATTATGGAGATGAAAGAAGGCCGTTTTAGTAACGCTTTTAATGTGTGCCTCAAAGGAGAGAGTTGGGTCGAAGATAACACCCAGATTCTTTACCGTGTCGCCTTGTTTAATTGTTTGGTTGTCAAATGTTAGAGTTGTATTATTAAATAGAGTTCGGTGTCTAGCAGGACCGATAATCAGCATTTCCGTTTTTTTGGCGTTGAGTTGCAAAAAGTTAGCGGACATCCATTGTTTAATTTCATTAAGACACGCCTCCAGCTGACTACAATCCGGCGTGTTGGTCAGCTTTAGGGGCATGTAGAGTTGGGTGTCATCAGCATAACAGTGAAAGCTAATACCGTATTTGCGTATGATGTCACCTAGCGGCAGCATGTAGATGCTGAAGAGTGCAGGGCCAAGGACCGAACCCTGGGGAACTCCACACGTTACCTTAACGTAGTCCGAGGTCACATTGTTATGGGAGACACACTGCATCCTATCAGTAAGATAAGAGTTAAACCAAGACAGGGCTAAGTCTGACATACCAATTCGTGTTTTGATACGTTCTAATAAAATATTATGATCGACGGTATCGAAAGCAGCGCTAAGATCGAGGAGCAGCAACATAGATGACGCATCAGAATCCATCGTTAGCAATAGATCATTAGTCATTTTTGCGAGGGCTGTCTCCGTGGAGTGATTTGCCCTGAAACCGGATTGAAAGGTTTCACATAGATTGTTAGACGCTAAGTGTTCATTTAACTGCTCCGCAACAATTTTTTCAAGGATTTTTGAAATAAAGGGAAGGTGAGACACCGGTCGGTAGTTTACCATGAGGTCAGGATCGAGGTTAGGTCTTTTAAGAAGAGGATGAATAACCGCTTTTTTGAATGCTAGGGGAACAGTGCCCGAGGAGAGTGATAAGTTTATAATATTTAGCACTGATGGACCTAATAATACAAAGAGCTCCTTGATCAGTTTCCCAGGAAGAGGGTCAAGTAAACATGTTGTCTGTTTTATTCCATTTACACGTTGTAACAATTCCTCTAATGTTATTTCCTCAAAACGAGAGAAAGTATTTTGGAGGGCAGTATCCGCCGTATATACAATCGTGTCAGTGTTAATAGAACCCCGTTGTAGCTGGGACGCATTGTCTTTAATCTCCTTTCTAATGACTTCAATTTTCTTACTAAAGAATTGCATAAAGTCATCAGCTGAGTGGGTTGAGCTACTGGAAGGAGTCCCTTGTTGGGTTAGCGATGCTACCGTACTAAACAAAAATTTAGGATCGTTTTTATTACGGTGGATGAGATTTGAGTAATATTTAGCTTTAGCTAAGGTAAGCATGCGTTTATAAGTTATTAAACCATCACTCCATGCTTGATGGTGCACCTCAAGTTTAGTCGTGCGCCATTTGCGTTCCAGCTTTCTACATAATAATTTCTGAGCTCTAGTGTCTTCTGTAAACCACGGGGTGCGCTTTTTTGGAGCCTTTTTTAACTTTAGCGGTGCTATGTTATCAATGGTTTCGCGCAGGGCGTCGTTAAAGTTGTTAGTGAGGTTATCAATAGAGCCCACATACTTTGGGAATGGTGCCATTACCGAGGGCAGTAGGTCAGCAAGAGTTGTCGTTGTGGCTGTATTAATGTTGCGGCTGCTATAGCAGTTATTATTATTATTAGTTTGACGAACATGCGTCTGAACCTCGAATTTTATAAGGTAATGATCAGACAATACTTTAGTATACGGGAGTATCGTAACTTTGGAAACGTTGATGCCCCTGACAAGCACTAGGTCTATCGTATTACCGTTGCGATGCGTGGGTTCATTTATTATTTGTGTGAGACCACAGCTATCAATTACAGTCTGGAGCGCTACGCACGGTGGGTCCGATGGGGTATTCATATGGATATTAAAGTCCCCCATTATGATTATATTATCGGCGTGTGTCACTAGATCAGCAACGAACTCTGAGAATTCATTAATAAAGTCCGAATAGGGCCCTGGGGGGCGGTAGATAACAGCCAGGTGTAGAGGCAGCGGTGTGACAGACCTCATAGTAAGCACCTCAAACGATTTATATTTATTATTTATGTTAGGACTAAGGTTAAAGTTTTCGTTGTATATTAGTGCAACCCCCCCACCCTTTTTAAGAGGACGGGCAATATGCGCATGTGTAAAGTTAGGAGGACATGCCTCATTTAGCGCAAAAAAGTCGTTTGGTTTAAGCCAGGTTTCGCTGAGACCGATGATGTTAAGATTGTTGTCTCTGATAATATCATTAACTAACAACGTTTTAGGAGACAATGATCTTATGTTTAAAAAACCTATATTATAGGTAGTGGGCTGTTTTAGGGAGTTTTTGATCAAATTATCCGTAGTAGCAATATTAATAATGTTGTGTTTATTATGCCCAGTGCATTTAGTATAGTTACGACCATATCTAGGAATTGATACGACAGGAATTTTCCGATTGTTTGATTGTTGCTTTGATAAACTGCACGCATCATGGTTAGCCACCTCAGTAACGGGGATTTTCCGATTGTTTGTTTGTTGCTTTGATAAACTGCACGCATCATAGTTAGCCACCTCAGTAAAACACATGTCCAACTCTGAAACACTCAAAGCAGAAAAAACTTGTTCTAATTTAACTGACTCCTTACCCAGACCAGTAGTCTCGCATTTTCCATCTAAATCCGTCTTCAGGTGGAGGAAAGTGGTGTTCTGTGGGGATTAGCCTTCTGCTTTGTTTTTAGCCCCGCTCGGCATCCGCGTTTCCGATCACACCGCTGGCGTCTGCTCCGTAGACGGCCCCCGCTGCTACTAGACTCCCCTGCTTCACAGGCCGCTGGATGTAGCCGCCGATGTATTCCCGTGCTAGTTAGCAAGTCTAGCACGCAAGTGTCTATCGGTCCAAAACGGCCCGATGTGTCCACATCCAGAAGTGTCTGGCGGTTGTACGTGATCACGGAGTGACCACGATGTGAGCCAGCCATTAAGTTTGTGGAATTGTCCGGTATTTCTGCCAAATGTTCCATCTTTAGCAGGAGCTCCTCGAGTGCGCAGCCCGTCCGGGCGCCGCCATCTTGGATCGAAGTATGTATGGATAACCTGCAGATGCATTTGCAACCATTAAGTCAACGAAATCATAAAGGTGAGTTTTGTTGATGTTGTTGACTTAT